>NW_015507911.1:1151-9998 GCF_001515645.1 Sinocyclocheilus grahami | reverse complement strand
AGGTCAAATAATGTCATATTTGCATTAAAAATGACATAACTGAGCGAATGACACTTAATGACAGTTGTCATAAACATGCATAAAACCTCCTTCATATTCATGACATGTGTCATGTCATGATTATGAAGGTGTCATGTCAGTCTTATACACACCCCTTCAAGTAAAGTGTTACCAATATCAGTTTTTCAAGATATTGTATCAAAGTTAGAAATTCCATTGATAACATGAATCATGCTTAAAGGGTTTAAAAGCACAAATGTGAATGTGAAAGGGGAAAGGGGAAAATGTTTTAATTTAATCTAGTTGTAACATGTATTAGGTTATGTTTTCGCATGAAAACGATTTCTTTTATTACAACTTCGCTCTGTTTTCAGTGTCTCTGCAGGTCACCGTTGAGGGTGTCATTGGAGGTTCTGTTGTTTTACCTTGTTCTGCTAGAGAACCTCAGCTTACAACTGAAGACATTACAGTGAATTGGAGATATTGTGACAGATTGATTGTGTATGAAATTATTAAGGGTAAAGTCTCTGTGGAAGGTGTAAGAATCTATAGTCTGCCCTGACCCAGATTCCACTCCACAATATGTTTAATCATGCTCATTTCCCAAAATGGCTTAATTATTATAGATAAGAAGAAAGTCAACAGTTATGTTGTTTGTAGATCACTTGGGATGTTCACATCCTGAGCAAATGGTGACCAATTGTAGAATGGCAGCAGGTGTGGGACACTGAGAACCACCTCAGACAAAAGGGGTGTCAGAACTTAATTAACATACAGACCACAGCTGTAACAACAGGAGCAACTTCCTTTACATTGAGGGTCAGTCTTATACACACCCCTTCAAGTAAAGTGTTACCAATATCAGTTTTTCAAGATATTGTATCAAAGTTAGAAATTCCATTGATAACATGAATCATGCTTAAAGGGTTTAAAAGCACAAATGTGAATGTGAAAGGGGAAAGGGGAAAA
Source organism: Sinocyclocheilus grahami (assembly GCF_001515645.1). Classification (NCBI taxonomy): domain Eukaryota; kingdom Metazoa; phylum Chordata; class Actinopteri; order Cypriniformes; family Cyprinidae; genus Sinocyclocheilus; species Sinocyclocheilus grahami. The sequence continues at coordinate 9,029 of NW_015507911.1, read as the reverse complement.
TGTTTTAATTTAATCTAGTTGTAACATGTATTAGGTTATGTTTTCGCATGAAAACGATTTCTTTTATTACAACTTCGCTCTGTTTTCAGTGTCTCTGCAGGTCACCGTTGAGGGTGTCATTGGAGGTTCTGTTGTTTTACCTTGTTCTGCTAGAGAACCTCAGCTTACAACTGAAGACATTACAGTGAATTGGAGATATTGTGACAGATTGATTGTGTATGAAATTATTAAGGGTAAAGTCTCTGTGGAAGGTGTAAGAATCTATAGTCTGCCCTGACCCAGATTCCACTCCACAATATGTTTAATCATGCTCATTTCCCAAAATGGCTTAATTATTATAGATAAGAAGAAAGTCAACAGTTATGTTGTTTGTAGATCACTTGGGATGTTCACATCCTGAGCAAATGGTGACCAATTGTAGAATAGCAGGTGTGGGACACTGAGAACCACCTCAGACAAAAGGGGTGTCAGAACTTAATTAACATACAGACCACAGCTGTAACAACAGGAGCAACTTCCTTTACATTGAGGGTAAACTCTAAGTGTATAAAATGTTTGAGCTTAGGATGTTCGGGGTTAAGTCTGACTCCGTTGAACCCAAGGTATTACATGTACTTTGTCACTACTATTCTGTAATAAAAGTCATTCTTCATCAAGATCTTCGACGTCTTCACTTTTTCTTACATAAGGACAGGACCCAAAGTCAGGGGCGGATTTAGTGAATTGCACACATACATTTGCACACATTTTCCTAGATCAACCTTGAGGTTCCATTTTGTTGTTTTCAGCGTAAGCCTGTGTGCTGTCTAATTCTAAACTTTAAAATACATTTATTTTTAGTTGTTTTAACTACAAATGTAAATAAAACTGAACAAATAATGAAAAGGCAATTATACATTTACACACCTAAAATACATATATCAAGAGCATGCTCACAGATGAGAACAAAACAGCGTTGGATGAAGTGGATTAAGCCCGTCTTTTTTCCCCTTTTCCCAAAAAAACTTATACTACTGTTTCAGCTATTCAAATAGTTCCGTTTTGTATGTAATGGTAAAGTGATTATATTTCGTTTCGTTTTTTTATAAAGTAAATTTAGAAAAATATTTTGAGTATTTTTTGTTCGTTAAATGTAAGTTTTTTGTTTTTTTAAGTAAAGGCCAGCAGCAGACAGTGAATTGATAGCCTATGTTTGATCAATTTAGCCTTCTCAAATCATCAGGACTTGCCTAAAATAAAATCTATATATAAAACAGTTCAAGCATATCATAATGTTAGTTTAATGTGTAACCTAAATGTGCGCTGTTAGACGCATATCCAATTTATAAAATAAAGAAAACAAACGCTTTCTGCCGTCTCGGTCTTGAACAGGAGCGCTTCACAATGATGAACCTAAACTCAGACATGATCAAAATATATAGAAAGCTTTAAATTGCTACTTTAAAACGAAATAATTCAAATCGAAAATAGACTCCTAATAAAATAAACTCTTTCATTATGTAATTCATGCATTTCTCTCTAAAGGCACATCCATTTAGGAGATGGCGAGTCATATTTTCATCATGGGTTCAGTCGACAGAAATACGGGACACACAGGCCTATAATAACTGCTGAAATGTTTGCAGGGCAAAATGTCAGATCAGTCTGAGTGCTCATGGTACTCACAGTGCGTACAGCCGTACACCTGCAGGCACCACAGACTCGGACGGTTGTCGTGTAAATAAACACCGTAAACAGCAACCGTTCGCGTGTCCGCGCTTAATGCGCATATCCATTTAGGGGGCCCTTGGCTTTTGGGGGCCCAAGGCGGTCGCCTACCTTTGCCTAATGGGTAAGTCCGCCCCTGCCCAAAGTACAAGAACAGAACTGAAAGCTTCCCTGAGAAGTATCTGAGAGGAAACTTCTCACTCAAACTCGATGATCTTCAACACAGTGACGCAGGAAAGTATCAGTGCTACATTATAGATGAATCAACAATTGAAACTGTGGAGCTACGTATCAAAGGTTTGTAAAAAAATAATAATTATAAAAAGTAATTAATTAAACCACAAGTTCTTGAAAATCTCATGTTGGTTTCATAATATGAAAATCTTTTATTATTACAAATACTGTATTTGTATATAAATATCATACATTTTTAATTTATAGATATTTAGTTTTAGAGAGTTGCAGCACATGAGATTTTACAAGCTGATTCTGAACAAATGTTGTCTTGTTATAAAATGCTTAAATTATCACATCTTTTCAGGTAATTCAGATAACACTACACACTATAGAAAACTGCTACTAATTTGGTTATTAGTACTGAGAAGAGCCTGATCAGTTTGAAATCAAGTGGGAACAGAAAATTAGATTTTAGAAAGTGAATTTGTTTGGTCACATGATGGATTGTTACTTCAACAATCACCTTTATTTTTCCTGTTTGTCTTTGTTATGCACATCTTTATTAAAGTCAATGTCTCTGATTGAGCGTAAACTAGCGTTTAGATGCTATCCAATCAACAATCATCCATGAAGCAATGTCATGTTTCTTGCATGAAAAACAGTATATTTTATTGTTCTCTCTGTTTTCAGTGCCTCTGCAGGTCTTGATTGTAGGTTATGTTGGAGATTCTGTGGTTTTACCTTGTTCTTCTGAGCTAAACACTGCTGAAGGCATTACAGTGAACTGGAGACACAATGACAGTCTGAAAGTCTATGACATTATTAAGGGTAAGATTTCTGTGGAAGAGCAGGATTCAGCAAATGAGAACCGAACTGAAAGCTTTCCTCAGGCGTATAAGACTGGAAACTTCTCCCTCAAACTCAACAAACTTCAGTACAATGATCAGAATCAGAATGAGCTTTATTGCCAGGTATGTTTACACATACGAGGAATTTGTTTTCGTGACAGAAGCTACATGTATCAGTTTCCATGATACAGGAAACTACATATGCCACATCACCAATGAATTACTCATTTACAGCATGGAGCTACTCGTCAAAGGTTAGTGGAAAAAAAGGTTGATTCATTTTAACAATTTAAAAATTATAATATTTTTTATTTGTTTTTCTCAACTTAATGAAATTGTCTATTTTGTTCACTAGATGAAAAAGACCATGGAACACAATCAAGAACAGAGAAGATTTTGGCTTTGCTTTCTGTTTTCATTCTGCTCTGTATTTAAGTATATTGACCGGAGAAGCATTACATTTCACAATAAAATACTAAATAACGAAATAAACACCCTACTCAAAAGCAAAACAATAGGCCTATATAAAAGAAAGTAAACTGCCATGTGCACTTTGTAACATAAATTACTCTAAATGAGTCCAAAGAACACAACTAAACAAAATGAATAATAAAATGCCCAAAATGAAATACAGCCTACACTCTTAAAAATAAAGGTGCTTCACGATCCCATAAAAGAACCTTTTTGTCTAAATGGTTCCATAAAGAACCTTTAACATCTGAAGAACCTTTCTGTTTCACAAAAGGTTCTTTGTGGCGAAAGAAGCTTCTTCAAATTGCAAAAAGATAAGCAAGAGATGGTTCTTTAAAGAACCTTTGACTGAATGGTTCTTTGTGGAACCAAAAATGGTTCTTCTATGGCATCGCTTGAAGAACCTTTTGAAGCACCTTTATTTTTAAGAGTGTAACATTACAAACAAATTCCTCTCTACAGAAATGTCCACAATACGGACTATAAATTATGTCTGACCAATGTCTAACATGATTACAATGCAACACTCAAAGGAGAGAAAAGGAGATGTGTAAAATATTGTCTTAATAGGATTTAAATTACTAATCATTTCAAACTATAGTTATCTATAAATGCGATGATTTTTTTCAAAAACAGCTAAAGAGAATTACATACCGAGCTGCCAGAAGAATCTGTTCCTACTTGTCAGATCATGCGCACAAACCACCTGTAGGGAAGATGATATCCCCACAGGTTTCACTTCCTCATTTTTCTACTGTAGGCCTATAGACCCTCCCTAACAACGGTAAGGGGCTGTTTACATTCCATATCAGTCGAGTGACTTTAGACGTGACAGAGGAAAGATATATTAGGGTGAACCTAACACACATTCAAAAAGAAAGGAATATTATAATCAGTTCTTATTGAAATAGAACAAAATACCACAATGTTTATTTGTTAACTGTCTTTATACATTATATTATTATTATTTAAAAAAAAAAATATATATATATATCAAACCGAGCAGAATTTAAAGTACAAGAACAGTGATCAGTGTCGCCTTTAATTGTCAATGTGGGCCAATGCTGTCCTCTGGTGGTCGCCAACATGCATTATGGTAAAAGACCCTCCCGACCCACGTGATATTCACTGGCATTGACACTGTTTAATTACTGGAAATTACTTATTTCTGTCATAAAACAGTTTCTTTGATTTGATTATGATTGTCCATCTCAAACATTTTGACATAGGCGAGCAATGTTAGACCACTGAATCAGACCATCCTAATAAATGACCTTTTTTTGTCACACTAATAACCAGTGTTAAGGGAAACGCATTACAACTACCAATACGAGTTACGTATTCAGATAGTGTTTTTTTTTCTTCAAGTAACTAGTAATTACTTTTTAATACAAGAAAATATCTGAGTTACTTTTTCAAATAAGTAACGACAGTTATAATTGAAAATACCCTTTCACAGACAAGGCTTATTAAGGATAGTTCCAGATTAAAATGCATGTTTGAGCTGTCTCAGCTGAAAATACCTTGCTCTGACATATCTTAAAATATATAAGTGTTCTGTCTCAAGATGCACACCTGTACGCTCTCATCTAAGGCATTTGCATAAAAGCTGCTAAAAAAATCTTAATTTAACTAAAACCTAGTCCTGGCTTAAGCTAAACCCGGTCTGTGAAAGCGGGCCAGTATGTAGGCTATAATTTAGGGATGTCCCGACTCCTGATCAGGTTTTTGGTGCCCCCGATTTGAGTCATTGAATATTGAGTATTGCCGTTACTGAGTCTTGATACGATACTCATACAGGTGCATCTCAATAAATTAGAATGTCGTGGAAAAGTTCATTTATTTCAGTAATTCAGCTAAAATTGTGAAACTTGTGTATTAAATAAATTCAATGCACACAGACTCAAGTAGTTTAAGTCTTTGGTTCTTTTAATTGTGATGATTTTGGCTCACATTTAACAAAAACCCACCAATTCACTATCTCAACAAATTAGAATATGGTGACATGCCAATCAGCTAATCAACTCAAAACACCTGCAAAGGTTTCCTGAGCCTTCAAAATGGTCTCTCAGTTTGGTTCACTAGGCTACACAATCATGGGGAAGACTGCTGATCTGACAGTTGTCCAGAAGACAATCATTGACACCCTTCATAAGGAGGGTAAGCCACAAACATTCATTGCTAAAGAAGCTGGCTGTTCACAGAGTGCTGTATCCAAGCATGTTAACAGAAAGTTGAGTGGAAGGAAAACGTATGGAAGAAAAAGATGCACAACCAACCGAGATAACCACAGCCTTATGATGAACTTTTCCACGACATTCTAATTTATTGAGATGCACCTGTATATTTCTAGAGTTTGGTGCACAATTCAAGTACACTGGAAATAAAAAATGATACTATTTTTTTTAAGGTAAGTGGTTGCTTATTTTAGCTACATAAAAAAAATGTTGAAAGTTAGTCAACTAAATTTGTTTATTTAAATAAAGCTAAAATAAATTGATTGCAACCACTTATCTTAAAAAATTAGTAAATTCAATGAATATTTTTTTTTCAGTGTAGCCTACATTAAAGTTATTAAAATCAATCCAATGTATGCAGAGTTGAGCAGAGAGTACAAGTATTACAAGTAAATTATTATATAATCTCTCTATGCACACACTGTAAAGACATTGGTAGATGTAAACATGTTACAATGGTAGACATTGTAAACAGACTGTGGTGTCACAATTATGAATATCGGACTGGTGATATAAACTTATTATATTTTACATGCTCAAAAAGCAGAATAATTGCAACATATGTTTATAAAGCATGAAGCTTGTCGTGTCAGAATGGCAGTCTATCAGTCAAATCCAAAGCAACCCATTGCAAGGCTTTATACCATACTTTTACATATTCTTCCGTTACTTAAAAACTGTTGCTGTAATTATCTTAACCTGTTAACTGTTGGTTCCACTTTTTGAGCATAGACCTGAAAATGACATTTCCAACTTAACCTTTTGATGCACAACATGGGTCTAAAGTGACCCGACTGAGTTAATTTTTTCTATATCTTTGCAAGAAATTAATTTCATCATTCAGTATTCCAGGAATTCCTCAATGAACTTGTTTTTGACCATCACAAATCCTTATTTTCATTTTTCCTTTCTTACTTTTTTAATAAAAATCATTTTAGTATCACTACCCCTCTAATGCACAACATGGATCTGAAATGACCCGTATTCATTGCCTATGTTATTTCAATCATGGCTGAGTGTTTCATTGCTGAATCTTTGAAAGAAATGCATTTTATTATTTATTATTCCAGGTATTCATTAAATATCTTGTTTTTGATTTCCACTAATCATTTTGCTTATTTTTCAATTTTTTACTTTATAAACAAACACAGTTTTTGTATGTCTACATCAATCTGACACACATGGGTCAAAAATGACCCATATAGAAACCTTTGATATTTGCAAATTTTTTGCAAGTAGGAACGTATTTACTGCAGAAACATATCTACTGTCACAACTCAACATGGCTGCTTATATTTGATTTAAGTCTTATTTTATAATTTATTACCACAGAAAATATTTAATATTTTGAAAGATAACTAGACATAATATTTTAATGTTAGGCTAAGGTTACATTGACCTTGAAATCCATTAGCCTACTACAGTCATGACCAAAAGTTTTGGCAGTGACATAAATTTTGTGTTTTGCAAAGTTTGCTGCTTAAGCTGTTGTGGTGTTCATTCACATTGTCAACGTCTCGACGCATTTCTTTTCTAACTCAGTGCAATGTTGTGTCAATGAAAAATTCAAATAATTAATTTGTGTTAACACATATCGAAACATAAAAAAATAAAGTTATTTGTGTGAAAGCATATTGCTGGTTATTGCCATATACAGTAATTCACTTAAGTTAATGGTGTTTGCGTTCAGTTTCATTCGCGGATCCTTTATGTCAGATACGACTGACTGACCAATATTGACTAGCCTTGGATAAGAAAGTTGACTAACTTGGATAAGATTCCTAAAGGTTTCACATCTACAGCACACATTACAGACATTGATGCACACACGGGGATATGTTCTACATGTCTAAAGAATGAATAAACCAGTCTTACAAACTCCTTTGCTTTTGCAACTTTAAATATAATATGCATGCACTATAAACTATTGTAAAATGTATTTACATCACTCAACAGAAAGGTTTTTGCAGGTTTTAATAAAATGTAAATTAATAACAGTCATAATAAACCAGCATATTTCCAGTACGCGCCTCAGGCTTGCACAGTATCGTCAACTTACTCATCAGAATCTTCTGTAATCCTCGGCAAACTACGCCACGGCTGATTCGGTTTTTGTTGAGTCCTCGGTAATCCTCGGCAAACTTCGACAGTTGGTTGAACCGGCTCAAGTATGGCGTTCCCTTTCATGGGAACTTCGAACTGCGTCCTCTAGGGATCGCTATGGGGAACGTTTCGTCGTGACCCGTGTCTGAAGCATACATTGAAAAAACACCAACTCGTTGGCCGGCGACAGCCATGACGTCACTACCGGGGCGACTATAGAATAAATGGCGCCGGGAGCTACACATCATTCTCTTCTTCGTCTTCATTGACTGTTTTGTTTGAAGCGTGCATTTCTGAAGAAAATGGTAAGAGCGATCTCTATTTATCTCATTATG
>NW_015507911.1:0-640 GCF_001515645.1 Sinocyclocheilus grahami | reverse complement strand
CTGAGGAGGGCAAAGAAGCTGAGGCTGAGCCTTCCCAATCCTCCTGCCCTGTGTATGATGAGCTTTTTGGGAATTATGGATCGCGCCACGGCGAGGCTTTACTTGCCGTGAATCGGGTGAAGAAAGTGACGTTGCGAAATATCTTGATGAACGTCATTTTTCTGGCCATAAACCCTCCAGCTCAGGTGAGCCTTCGTTTCTTTCTGTTTTTCATATAAAGATTGAGAAGGAATGGAAGAGGCCATTTTTTCTTCACGCATCCATCGATTCCAGCATACAAGTTATGCCAACAATGATGCGATGCGCAAAAGCGGTTATGAAAAGATGCCCCTAGAGACGCTGGTCAGCTATCTCTCTATGGGTGAGACGTCCTCTAAGACTCCCTTCCTTGACATCTCGCTCGGATGCCAGGGCATACGCAGCAGCAGCAGGTCGGGCTGTCGCTTCATTGCACACAATGGTGATGCTCCAAGCATATCAGGCTGACCGGCTGAAGGACCGGGATAGAAGTCCAGGTCTGAGCCCAAACAACCCAGGGGTCCTAGCCCGTCTCAGTTTGAGGATCAGAGACTGGCTCAGAAGGCTAGTGCCACGCCTCGCGCTCCTCCCCCGCCCGCGGGTAGGGGTAGGAAGAATCGCG
>NW_015507910.1:55342-55572 GCF_001515645.1 Sinocyclocheilus grahami | reverse complement strand
CTAATGGTTTGTTTGACTCACATGGTCTCTCGCAGCAGCAGGAATAGACACGTTGATCGTCTCATACGTCACTTTAACTTCATCCTCATCTTTGAGCTTTAGACAACAAACAGTTAAAACTGCATGAATGACACTGTATTGAGCTTTAAAGACATAAGTCATATCTAAATCACTGGCATTACTGAACTCACCGCCAATTCATCAGTTTCTCTTTTATTATCTGAAAGAAA
>NW_015507910.1:50274-50998 GCF_001515645.1 Sinocyclocheilus grahami | reverse complement strand
CGACAATGATAATACCAATTATGCCACAGTCGGTCAAACTTGCTGTCCGCCGTTTTGAAAAATCTTTGAAAATCTACTTTTTCAAACTCCTCCTAAATCATTGGTTGGACTTTTGGCAAAACCATTTTTGTTTAACACATTGACAAATTTGATGGCACAATGCCAAAAAGATTTTATCTCTGCAATACTTTAGAATATTGACACCAAACTTTAGGCCCGTCCCAGTATCCACACTAGCAGTCAGGGGCACTTTAGAGCATGTATGTGACAAAAAGTCAAACTTTCACATTTACGTTCATTTAATTAGAAATGACGTATAATTTGGTAGTAAAACAGAAATAGTTGCACATTTTATTGGTGCAAAGATGTATTGCCGATGTATAGAGATGCATGTATTTTTGTACAATCACTTAATTATAAGCACCAGAATTACTGAACACAGTTACATAGGGACTACTGAACAGACATTCAGATGTGCATAAACCTGCATTTTTACAGCACTGTAAGTTTTTCTCTCCTCTCAACACTGATGTTTGTCTCTTGTCTCTTTGAGTTCTAGTATTTTCAGAAGCGTGTGGCTGCTGGCTGTGGGAACTCGGTTAGTTTGACCTCACTGGTTTAACCCACACAGATCTGACATCAGCTCTGAACACAAGGTTTCTTCTCCATTTCTGTCACAGATGGAGTTTTGGTTTCTTTGGCTTGTTTAGTTGGGGACGCTTGA
>NW_015507910.1:48461-48971 GCF_001515645.1 Sinocyclocheilus grahami | reverse complement strand
AGGAATTTATTTTACTTTATTTTATTTTGCCATATCCACATGCATTTGTACGTATTTGAGCGGTACCACTTTCAAATGCCGTTCACTTGATAACACCTTGCTGCAACCTCTGGAAGTAACCTAATAATTAGAAATTCCTTTAGTATTTCCAGTGTGGTTGGATGCATTGATTAAACACATATTCTTACCTTCCGAAAATGAAGCTGATTACTGTATGGAATGGAAGGATGCCAGATGGAAGAGTAGTGTGAGATATCTATGCTGTAACACAGCTGTTAAATAAACACAAATTATTCAAAATTTATTTGGTCATCTTTATGTTCTACAAATACAAAAGCTACAAATGATTATTTTCCCTGTTGGATTTTAATATTGGTATTGTGGCCATCTTCTCTTCATCTGTCAGTGGTGCTGGTGCAGATTCTCCTCCCATTTTACGAGTCTCTGCCTTCTTCCTGTTGGCTCCTGAATAGAAGTCAAATGTTTTTCTTTAGCCTAATTAAGAAATGT
>NW_015507910.1:36297-38288 GCF_001515645.1 Sinocyclocheilus grahami | reverse complement strand
TATTGTGTTTATAAGGTGTGCTAACATTTCGTTTTATTTACATTTTACAGTATTTACAATGTAATAATAAAATGCAACCAATACAGACATATCTGTGTTTTTTCTCTCTCAACAACGCAAGTTTGATCTGGTGCAACTTGTTTTCCGAAAAACACGGCATTCTGTAAATACAATAAGGACTGTTTGTACCAATAAAACAAGTGTTTAAATAAAACTGATTGATGAGATGTTTTCTCACCTGAACTCTTGACAGTGTATGTGACGGAGCTCTTGACTTGATCTCTCTGAGTAACTTCACATCTCCACTCTCTGTTGTGATCTTCATTCAGGAGTGTTGTATTCAGAGTGATGATACAGTGATGTGATGAGGATAATATCTGATATCTGGAGTCTGATCTCGTCAGTTTAACACTAGCCTGATTCACCCAGAACAGCTGAATTCCCTCAGAACGGATCAAATCATCACAAGAGCCTTCAGAAAATGAATGCAACTGACAGGAGAGAGTCACAGAGCGGCCTGCACTGATCTCAGTCTGTGAGGATGAGGAGGAGGAGGAAGAGGAAGAGACTGAAACACAAAATAACACACACATCACAGACTCTTCAATCATCATGGGAGATTAAATGAAGAATTTGCCCTTTTTCAATTGACCACATAATCGTAAAATTACCATGAAGAACATGCAGATAAACACGAGCATCAGGTTCTTGTTGTTCTCCATTCACATATTGTCTGCAGGTGTAAAATCCATAATCTTCTGTTGAGATGTTCTTGATGTTCAGAGAGCAGTCAGACCCCAGACTCAGTCTCTCATGTCTCTCTGTGTTGTTCTTCTTTATCCCTAAACCAATCAGTTCATCTGCTGCTGAATAACTGAATCTGTTATAGTTCCATGTAGTTGATTTGCAGTCAGGAAGAGCATTATTACAGGGCAGACGGACATCTTCACCAGAACTGATGAACACATGAGCATCATCCACTCCACTGGTACCTGAAACACAAGAACATATGACAGATCATTATAATATATATTAATTCAAACCATACAGTCTTTTTTCCTCAATTAATGCAAACAACACACTCTCCAGAATAAACTATCGTTCTTCATCAGAGAGCTGTTCGAATCACAAACACACTCTCAGTATGAAAATAATTCAGCATCAGATGTTTGAGTGTGAAACTGTCTAGTTTTAGTGCGTTCAGGAATAATCCAGTATGTTCTGTGTGAAACACAAGAAGAAACTGATGGTGTTCAAATGAACTCTTTCTCAGACTAATTCCACTGAATGTCTTGTAGAGAAAACCCAGATTTCTTTACCTGTGAGAAGTGAAGAGAGAACGATCAGTCCCAGCAGACACAGATGACACTCATCAGACATTTTCTCTTTCTCTCAGTCTTCCTCTTCATTATATGCTCTCAACTCTTTCTTTAAATACTATCAGCTCCTCCTGTGTTTCTTCACTTCCTCTGATCTGAAGGACTGAGTGTTGAAATGCTGCTCATGCCAGTCATAATGGAGAAGTGTTGGGGGAGAAGTGAGATCAACTCAGGCCGTTTTATCCTGCAGTCGTTCTGTTTTCACACGTTAAACTTTCCCTCGAGAGCCGAGCGCTGACTGATGCCCGTGTTGTGTTGAACTCTGTTCCTCCTGTGTTTCTTATGAACTGTGTAAACCTAACCATAACCTGACACAACAGCGTTGGTGAAACATGATCTTCAGTGTGAGAACTGAATATTGTTAACCACACTGACTCAACACACATTTACTCTGAACTCGGTCTGCAGGCTATTCTTTGCATTCCTGTTAGTTTCACTTTTTTCTTTGAGCATTTTCCTGTATCCCGCTAAATTCTAGAAACAAAATCATTAAATTATTAGTAATGAAATTGGTTTGTTACTGAAAAGGTATTCATTGTCAATGTCTTCCTATTATTGTTCTCATACCGACAATGATAATACCAATTATGCCACAGTCGGTCAAACTTGCTG
>NW_015507910.1:35038-35647 GCF_001515645.1 Sinocyclocheilus grahami | reverse complement strand
TGTTTACTGTTGTCCTCTTGCATTATCAGCACATGCGTTTCCTGTGTTACACTATAAAGATGCTTTGACAATCAGTATTGTATAAGCATATTATAAATAAAAGGTGAAAGTGATGCTGTGAATTCTCACAGATTCAGGTAACAGCTCCTCTTCTTTCTTTAACTGGGTTTTTACAACTAAAACTCAACTTTTTCCTTTTGTACAAATGTTTGCTGTAATTCATTTACATGTTCACTGTTAGTTTCAATAGTTCAGTGTATCTAAAGTCTTTATTTCAGTGATTTTATGTCAAGCAGGGCTCCTCATCTGTCTGAGATTTTCAAGTAAACTCCAAGACCTTGATTGATTGATTCAGGTCCGTTTAATTAGAGCTGTAAAGTGGTTCTCCAGGTGCAGGAATGAGGAACTGGAAACATGTTTGCATGTTTATATAGACCAGCGGATCCCAAACCCGCTCCTGGAGCAACATTGCACATGCTGAATGTCTCTACTAATGAGCTGATGACTCAATCAGGTGTGTTTGATTAGTGAGAGACACAATGGCCATCTTATGTGATCTCGTGTCCTTGTGTACTCGTTCTACATCATCATCAACCATCAAAGTTCAAT
>NW_015507910.1:30110-33422 GCF_001515645.1 Sinocyclocheilus grahami | reverse complement strand
CTAGCCTGACCGTCAGTCACTGAATGAATCACGAGTTAGAGCTTACGCTCCATGATGCTGTAAAACACATTACAGAGGAGAGTCATTTTCACTGATTCTGATTCTGACAACACTGTCGCCCTTACCAAAAAGTAGAATACTTCAAGTTTATTTTAGTAAGTATACATAAATAAAGTTCAATATATTTTTAAGTATACTTTATGTAGTAAGTATACAATTATCAGTGTACTAGTAGTATACTTGTGTGTACTAGTAGTATACTTGTAAGTGTCATGTGGATAAGTTTTATAAATAAAAAATAAAGAAATAAACAACATTTTGAACAAAAAGCTGAAAAAAGACTATGAATTGGATTCAGAATGATAATCAAAACGTAGATAAAGTCGATCAGCACCCCAAAGCTTGACAGTTATTATTACCTCTTCTTTGGTCGACATTACATCAACATTTTGATGTAAGTTTTGATGCTGTTTTATGTCTGATGATCGTGTTAGAATACATGTGGAAGCATCTGTTGTTTCGGTTTCTTCTTCACTTGTGTTTTTTGGAAATTCTGTACAGAAGATGTGTACTAGCGCCCCCTACAGTATAACAATGAAAACACGGATTCTAGGAACACAAGTATAGCTCAAATATATTTAGACTTTTTCTAAGTATAAGTCAAGTATACTTAAATGTCATTTTAAGTATATTTCTGAGAAGTACATAAAAAGTAGACAAAGTATACTTTCCTATTTTTAGTTTAAAAGAAGTATACTAACAGCTCACTTGAATAAACTTATTTTCCGTAAGGGCGTCTATGAGACAAGATGCATGAATGAGGAACTTGGAAGTTTCCACACATTCAAGAGTGTAAATGTGTCTCAACCAAGTTACGGAGGAGGAGGAATTTCACAAATTATTTTTTATGTCTCTGATGACAACATTGAGCACTGGCTGGATGAGAACACAATTATTTCTGCTGCAGCTGCTCTAAATCTATCAAACTGGACATCTGATGAAGAATAACAGAATCTGCACTCACTACTGTCTCCCCGCTTCCAGTCTCAACAGCAGAGTGTGAAAGAGGATTCAGCGTCATGAACCAGATTCTCACTGATGGTAGAAACAGAATGAACGTCTCCACACTGAATCTGCTGTTCATCCCAGTAGGGACTGGACTTCCTCTGTGAAAGAGGGGTGAAACCACAGATGATGCTTCCACAGGAGAGAAGAAAAGACAGATGTCCGCCATCAAAGCAGACCGTTCTCTCAGTCAGAAAAAGTAGGCATAGCCTTTTTATGTTCACAGCATGTTGTGCTATGCAGTGGATATCGCTCTACTTTATATATATATAAAAAAGGATATTCACATGAATGCAGGGATGAGTCATCATAGGGATGCAGAATATTGAAATGATGGCATTAATAGGTTGATTTTATTTTAATCTGTTCATTACTATTGGAACTGACTGACGTTAAATGAACTGCATGCAAAGACTTGTCATACCTCTGAATAATGATCCAGCAGTCACACTGACCACTGATGCAGCATATAAACCAAACACCATCAACATCACATCATACTTGAGCTTCAGATCATAGAAATGATGAATGAACTTCCAACTTACACAATGAGAACATCATCTATTATCATTTAGTTTAATCAAAAAGGTGCCAGGAGGAGAGTGACTGTAGCAATTTACCAAAAATGAATCAGTTGACACTTTGAACGAATCTTTCCGTTAGAGTGAATCACATCAGCCCCACACTGATGTCAAGCTCAGCTATTTTATATTTCTTTGACCATCTACCAGATCTGAACGCATTCTCATTTCATTTAAGACTTTCATTGTGGTTTCACTGTAGAATATGACCATCATCGTATTTGAATTCTTGATCAATGCAAAATGATACACTGTTGTATTTGAATGGTTTGAAAACATCTTTCCGGCAATCCATAATGGTAAAGTAGTAATTGTCCTTTGAACACTGGCACTCACTCAAGTTTTCTTGCTACTTTTCTTTCTTACCATACTTTAATTTTTCTCAACTACAGTTTCGGCTACCCAAAATGCACAGTCTGAAATGCAGAGCTGCTATGGGCTATTACAGTTTTTCTCGATTGCTAACACACTATAGCTTCATTTTGACCTGAAAATAGGAAGTATGTGGAATTGGGTGAGAAGTTATGGATTTGTGTTTAGAGTTTCGAGAAAAGGAGTCACAATTTCAAGAAATGTGTTTACGCAATCGAGAAAAACTGTAACCCATCGCAGCAACCCCTGCTGGACACTTCAAAGCCTGTTTTTAGAATAAGGCCTGTTAGTGATTCTGATGTTATGAGAACAATTAGATCTCTTAAATCATCTAGAGCAAAAGATAAATATGGTATGGATGTTGTTATGCTCAAAGAGTCTAGTTCGACTCTAATTAAACTTATTACTAAAATTATTAACCTTTCAATTTCTCACGGAAAATTCCCAAGTGTTTGGAATTTGGCGATTGTTGTTCCAATATTCAAAAGTGGAGATCCCCTTTCTATTGATAATTATAGGCCAATTAGTATTTTACCCACTGCTTCTAAGGTTATGGAGAAATTAGTTGCAAAACAGATAAGCAGTTACTTGAGTAGTAGTTCATTTTTATTGCATTCAATACAGTTTAGTTTTAGAGCAAAATACTCAACGGAAACCCCAGATTGTTTTTTTTATAGAAAATATTAAAACTTTCTTAGATAAAGGTGGTGTAGTTGGAGCCGTGTTCCTTGATTTAAAGAAAGCATTTGACACTGTTAATCATAGAATCCTTATGTCTAAGTTATCTTGTTTTAATTGCTCATTACACACACTTAACTGGATAGAGTCATGTCTATCAGATAGATTTCAGTGTTTTAGAGTACAGAATCATCAATTCAATGATTTAGGTTCATCAACCGGTGTTCCGCAAGGATCTATCTTGGGCCCATTGCTTTTTGCTATATATATAAATGATTTTCATCTTGCATGTCCTGGCATTAATATACAAATGTATGCGGACTAAATGTGTCCAAGACAGTATGTATGCTTTTCTCTAAGTCTAACAGTATTAACGCACGAGAGCCGGATGTTTACGTGTCAGGGGTGAGGCTGCAGGTAGTGCCTCAATATAAATATCTGGGAATACTGATTGATTCTAAACTTACATTTAAAGCTCAAGTTAAAAAGGTTTGTAAAGCAGGTTAAGTTTAATCTCTATAATTTATGTTTATTAGAGATTATATGTCATTAGAGGCAGCTAACATATACAGTATATGTATTCTATGGTTATTTCTCACATGACTTACTGTTTAAC
>NW_015507910.1:20949-30100 GCF_001515645.1 Sinocyclocheilus grahami | reverse complement strand
GGTTGATTTTATTTTAATCTGTTCATTACTATTGGAACTGACTGATGTTAAATGAACTGCATGCAAAGACTTGTCATACCTCTGAATAATGATCCACAGCGCTGTAGTTGATCATGTTCTTGTGCTTGAGGACAGCTGGCCTACAGGCTCATCTACAGGCTTTCAACACTACTTACAGATCAAATATAATGACAGAACAGTAGCAGTACTTCAGATGAGAGAACTTTTACTTTTTATATGTGTACAGTAAATACTGAAGAACAACTTGAACACCCTCAAACTCATAATTGCTGAACTGATTTGTAGCCACGTACAGTACTTGATACATGTATTGTATTTTTACAGAACTAAGAGATGACTCTATATTCTGTTGTGTTCATATGCAATTCTTTGGTATTTGACCTTTTCCTTTCTAGTGCTTTTCATCTACTGTACTGTAAGATCTCTTTACAGCAGTGTAATTAAAATAATATTTTCTTACTGTAAAGCTTATTGTTGAATTTCACTGTATCTGCTCTAATAATGTTGTAAGCCTGTTTTTAGAATAAGGCCTGTTAGTGATTCTGGTGTTATGAGAACAATTATATCTCTTAAATCATCTAGAGCAAAAGATAAATATGGTATGGATGTTGTTATGCTCAAAGTCTAGTTCGACTCTAATTAAACTTATTACTAAAATTATTAACCTTTCAATTTCTCACGGAAAATTCCCAAGTGTTTAGAATTCGGCGATTGTTGTTCCAATATTCAAAAGTGGAGATCCCCTTTCTATTGATAATTATAGGCCAATTAGTATTTTACCCACTGCTTCTAAGGTTATGGAGAAATTAGTTGCAAAACATATAAGCAGTTACTTGAGTAGTAGTTCATTTTCATTGCATTCAATGCAGTTTGGTTTTAGAGCAAAATACTCAACGGAAACCCCAAATTGTTTTTTTTATAGAAAATATTAAAACTTTCTTAGATAAAGGTGGTGTAGTTGGAGCCGTGTTCCTTCATTTAAAGAAAGCCTTTGACACTGTTCATCATAGAATCCTTATGTCTAAGTTATCTTGTTTTAATTTATCATTACACACACTTAAATGGATAGAGTCATGTCTATCAGATAGATTTCAGTGTGTTAGAGTACAAAATCATCAATTCAATGATTTAGGTTCATCAACTGGTGTTAAAATAAATTGTAGTAAATTGTTAAAATTAATAATCCATGATAAACAAGAGCAAGAATAAAAACAAACAGCTGAGGTGACATTAGGATATTAGCAAGCCTTTAATATGCAATTCATTCTTGAAGGAAGCATTCATAAACTAGCATTCCTGAGATTAATTTACAGGCGGGAAACAAAAGACAATTTCATCAAATGGCTGTCCTCTCTTTACATTTATATCTTAACGTTTGATTTATTCAACAGATGGTTTTATCCAAAGAACTTACAAAATGAGAAACACAAAGCAATTTATCTAAAGAAGGCAAGACATGCTAACAATAACTAACAGACTCGAACAGAGCTCTTTTCTGTATTATGAGTCAGAAGGATGCAGTTAAGAGAGGAACAGTGAATGAGAAGGTTCTGGAAAGTATTTTTTGTGGTACCAAGAGATCGCTCACTTACTGATCTCAGGCTCCTAGAGGGGACCTAGACTCGTAAGAGTGAGTGGAAGTAGGAGGGTGTGGAGCCCGTGGCTGATCTGTGAGCAAACATCATTGTCTTGAACTTGATCTGGGCAGCAGCCGGTAGCCAGTGCAGGGAGATAAAGAGAGGTGTGACGGGGGCTTTCTTGGGCTTGTTGATGACCAGTCGTGCTGCTGATTTCATGTGAAAGACGCGTCACTAGTTTGTAAAGTTAATAATAACTGATGTTTGACTGTGGTTTGTGCACTTATTTAAAGAAAGCATCTACTGAGCACATAGTTGTAAATCACTGATATTCTAATACTTACAGAAGAGTCATAGCCCTGTTCATTGTTATCTGAAAATTAGTTGTGAAAGTGCCTCAGCTTTTAGAAGTACTTATGATGAAACATGCAAAACATAATAGCTGTTATAATCCCACTGTTTAATATGGATCACACTGAAATATCTTAAACTGCTCAATTGAGTTAATTTTCCTCCTTGCTGACAGAGTCTGGAAGTATTTCAATGCAGTGATAATGGAGAAAATTTATTTTTTTTAAACCTCTGATGTGTCTTGACAGCAGTTCTGTCAAAAATATGAGCATAATCCCACACTTTAGACTTTAGTCACACTTTAAGGCCTTCATTCACATTACATTTCTATGATACGACCCTGAAAGTGAGTTTAAGTGTTTGTTGTAAAATATTAATTATGAAAACTCTCACCAGCTCTTTTGATCCAAATCACCCAAAGAATAAGAGCAGGAAGGAGAACAGCTAATGCACCAACACCGCCAAATATTGCAATCACAATAACTAATGGAAAGAAAGTCACTGAGGGAGAGAGCACAGAAAAACACATTGAGTCACACCACATTAAAACTTTCTTCAAATAAACTGTGTTTGATTATAACACTTTCCGCTGGAGAGCAGTTGAATGGACCCATGTGCCGTTCATTTAAACAAGTACAAATTTAACAAAACATGACGGGTACTTGAAATGGACATGGACCAAACAACATGATACATAATATCAAAGCTAGACAAGGCACAATGAAAACATGAGGGCTATATATACAAGGACTAATGACTTAACAAGAAAGTAATCAACACAATTAACCAATCAAAATATGACACATGAAACAAATAAATCAATAGGCTTGTTTGAGATGCATCGGTGCTGCGCAGATCGATCGGCATCTGACATCAAAGTACCACGAGAGTGATTAAAAAGCTTGAAGAGTTGTCTGCTCTCTAATCACACTTGCGGTACTTTGATCGGTCTGCGCAGAGCTGAAGCATCTCGAACGAGCTTAATGAAAACCAGACACATGAACAGGTAAGCACATGACAGCATCACATTACGGGATAGGGAATTACATGACATGACAGGAACCATGACTAGAACACCACATGAAAACATAAAACCAAATATAGACAATAGACAAAACAACGGTATGATACATAATGCAAGGGTGAGATACACAGACAAACTGCAGCGATGTCTGAGAATGACTCTGATGCTGCATTGCCTGCTGCTTCTGCCAGCTAAGCGGCATCATGAACCGGATGCCACCACTTGCACATTCTGCTGCAGGCAGTCTACACATCAAACTTCCAGCAGCTTTTAAGTGTGATGCCACTGAATCATTCTCTAATTACGCTCGTCGTTTTGAGACACCTGTGCAACCAGTTAAAGATCTGATGAACATAATAGCTTCAGTGTTATCAACACGGCTGCCATATTCTGTAAAGACTAGCTACAGCACAGTGAAAGACAGGCTAAGGCATGTGTTTGGGCTTCAACATTCGTTGCCATTCTTCCAAACTCATCTGAATGCGTGCTCCTGCAAAATTGGTTAATGATTAGAAGTGCGCAGTGTACTACTCGTCTAGTCCTAGAGGCTTTTCCTGACAATTATCGTACTGCCCAGGAAGGTGAAAAGTGTAGATGTTTTGTGGCTGGCTTAGATCCAGCCTTGCAAGTGAAGATTCATGATCAAGGAACGACAGATATTGATGAAGCTCTTATAGTTAGCGGCCGCTGTGAAATGGTTCGTGCAGCTATGCGACTTCATGTTGGGTCAACCAATGTTAAAAATGCCCCGTGAAAACTTCCATGGTACTTGCATATTCTGTTACTGGACAATGTCTGAACACCTTAGGTGTCTTAGTTTTGGGTATGAGACTTGGCAAAGAGTTACTGCAACATGATTTCCATGTTGTCAGGGGTGTACACCATCCAATCATCCTAGGCTGGGACTTGTTACAAAAGCACCATGCTCCGGTAGATGTGGCAAATCAGAAATTGTCTTTATGAAATGTTGAGCTTCCTCTGCTCTCTACAGATCATGAAGTTGCAGCCTGTTGTAATGTTTCTGTGCTTGTATCTACCAAACTACCAGCATGATGTGAAACGATTATCTCAGCATGTGTGGCAAGAGCGATGTCTGTGTCTCCTCTGCCAACGGGCTACACAGGTATCCTGAAGCCTATCCTGGCTAGTTATGTGGCCATTGCACACACCGTAAGTGAGGTTCACACAGGCCTGACTGTAGTACAAGTTCTGAATACCGCAGAAGAAGACATCGAACTCCATGCAGGTCAGCATCTTGGTGAGTTCCACTTACTTTCTTCTGATGAAACAACAGTTTTAGAGGGAGAATGTTGCAGTATTCTGTCTGACCCCTGTGCCATTGCCCCACCGGTATCCATTGATAATTCTAACCTGTCTGCATCTCAAGTTGAATCCCTAGCAGAGCTGCAAGGACTCTGATGACAGAGGTCGAACTGGAATAATTAAGCAGAGGATTCAGACAGGGAAGGCCATGCCTATCAAATAAAGGCCCTACTATGTGACACCCGAACAAAGACAAGAATAACAGCAAGAGGTGACAAAGCTCTTAAAAGCAGATGTCACTGAAGAGAGTTATAGTAACCGGGCAGTTTTGGTCTGTAAGTAGGATGGCACATGGCGATTCAGCCTTGATTATTGAAATCTAAATGCTGTAACCATAAAAATCCTCTACCTAGACATGATGCTTTGGATGCTTTGTCAGGATCTGCTTGATTCTGCACAATAGACCTGCAGCATGGTTATTTGCAAGTGGAATTGGCAATAAAAAAAACGCTTCCACCACAGGTGGTGGGCTGTATCATTTTTAAAATTACTCCAATGGGTCTGATAAATGATACAGCAACTTTTCAAAGGTTAATGGAGATGGTACTTCATGGTCTACCTTGGAAAACCTGCTTGGTGTATTTGGATAATGTCCTAATTCTCAGTCAGATGTTTAAGGATCACCTTTAGCATTTGGAGGAATTTTTTTACATATTCAAATCCTGTGGGTTAAAGCTCAATCTCTCCAAATGCTCCCTTGCCAAGAGTGAGGTGCAGTTCTTTGATTACATTGTGTTTAAAGATGGGGTCCAACCTTATCCAAGGAATATTCAGAGTGTTGAAGACTGGCCTATCCCATGCTCACCTACTGAAATGAGGGCATTCTTAGGACGGTGCTCCTACTATGGGAAATTCATTAAGAAATTTGTTCTCTATGCAGTCTCTCTGCATAGATTGAAAGGGGAAAAAAAGCTGGATTCCATTGGACTGCTGAATGACATGAGGCATTTACTTATTTGAAGCATGACCTGTCTCATCCACTTATTGTCTCTTTCCCAGCTTGTCTCTTTTCCTCTGCATCAGCTATTGGAACTGTCCTTGCCCAGGAAAAATGGACTCAAGAAAAGGTGGTAGCCTATGCCAGCCATGTCCTCACAAAAGCTGAAAGGAGGTAGTCTACATATGATAGGGAACTTTGGGCCATTGTTTGGGCTGAGACAATTCCGCCACTATTTGTACAAACAGCACTTCTTCATCATTAAAGACCACAAACCCCTCCTGGGCCTGAGGAAAATCCCTATTGACAGTGATTGCACTGGCCGATGAGCCCACTGGGTCCTCGAATTGGATCCATTTCAATGGATGGTCGTACTCAGAAAAGAACAAAGTCATGCCAATGTTGATGCTCTGTCACATCGTCAAGAATCAGAATCAGAATGTGAAACCACAGCCTCTTCATCAGATTGGCCTAACTTTAGCACCCCACTGTCAAACACTGGCAGTTGTCAATTATCTGTTGTACAGGGACTGAAAGACCTGGTTCAGTCAGTCGGCATTAACCATGTTTCACCAACATCAACTGCCTGTGTGGAGCAAGAAACGGAGAGACCCCCCTCTCTTATTCTACAGCTGCTACCTCTGAATCAAGTTTCAAAGAGCAGCAAAAACATGATCCAGTTTTAAAGGAAGTTAGGTGTTGGAATCTCAAAGTGCACAAACCACCATATAGGAAGATAGGCAGACGGTAGTTTGAGGTGAGAATTTTGTTGCAAATGATTCGTCAGGCTTACCCTACACAATGGTCTCCTCTGTTGTGAAATTGTGAGACCAGAACCAGCCCATACTCTCCACAATGTGATGGTATGGTTGAACACTTCAGTAGAACTCTTATTGAACATCTGGCCAGGGTTCTGCAGCAACAACAAGGGGAATGGGATGACTATCTCAGCTGGGTAGCATTAGCATATAATACTAGTCCCCATTCGTCGACTGGTTTTACTCCCTTTTTTCCTTATACATTATATCCTGGGTGAATCAGATAAGCGTCAAATTGTCCATTACAACCGACTGAGACCATATTGTGCACCAGTCCTTCAAAAAGAGAAATAAAATATCCCTCGAGTCCACACCCTACCACATCCTTGATGGCTCTGTCATGTGCCTTACCTTTCAAACTTCCACAGATTGCCCTGTGCACATCTAAAGAGATGCCTAAGGACCCTATCCTGCCATAGACACCACTTTCTCCTGGACCTCACCCTTTCTCAGCAGACCCACTGCCTGTTATTCCTACACTTAATCAGAGTGCAAGTTCTGGTCTGGCTGCATGTCTGGGTCAATGTCAGATTAAACTGACAGGGTATTTAATTGTTTTGATTATGTTTTGATGTAAAGGTGTCTAAATGCCAGTGGCCTTATATATATGAAGGAGAGCAGTGTTTGGAAAGGAGGGGTCCAGGTAGGGGGCGGAGACCGGTGGCCGCACACGCTCCCCTCTCTCGTGGTCCGGGGTGCTAGGGATGGCATCTTCTTCACAGCGGCTAATCTTCCCTGGCCCCCAGCGCTTCAGGGGATTAATGGCCCGGCATCCTACCTGTCAGCGACGTCACTGGTGCGTCTCCATTCTGGACCGTGGGTCCGGCAGCTCACTTCTCTGGCGGTGTGGGAATCCCTCTACGCTCACTTCCTGGACCCACGAGGACACCAGCGTGCATGCGCGGGGGAAGAGATCGGTCTCTCGAGGAGAGGCTCGTTCGGCATTTAACTGTGGCGGTGACGAGGCTCAATTCACTTCATGTGTGCCTCATCATGCGCCGCCAGCCCTGACTGTTTCTGCACCCCAACTTTCTTACACACACACTGCTATCGGGAACCTGATGAGGGGCGGCAATTAAGGGCCGTGATGATGATAAATACGGGGGAGGCAGCCGATCTGTCACAATATATATCAACAGTTAGATGGGAATCTCTGTTCCTGCTCTAAAATTTTATTTTAAATTATTAAAATTTGATTTCATTGTGTTTCCTGTTTCACTGAATTACAGGTGGAATCTGAGTTACTTTTCTTAAACTTGATTTACTTCAGAGCAGAGTGTGCTTGCTGATTGGCTGAATGACAAGCTGTTGTGTTGTTTTTCTTTGTGCTGAGCAGGAGAGATTAGAGACAACTGTTCACGAGCTGCTTCTCTGGTGATTTATTTTAATATTTGAGTGCGAGTCACGCAAGATTGACGAACCCTGCATAACACAATCATTTGTAAATTTACTAAGTGCCACAGACATTACAACACAGACTGTATGAGACATACAGTGCATTCATAAAGTATTCAGACCCCCTTCACTTTTTTTAACTTTTTCTTCTTAGAGCAAATTGAGAACCACTGTAAAGCACTGGTGTGAGGAAGACAGTGATGATGTACCTTTAGTTTGGTGTGTGTTTGCAGTTGAGGGATCCTGAGAGTGTGTGCTGTGGACTGGAATCCCTGCTGTCGCTGAATTAGCTTGAGCTGTAAAGGACAAATGTTAATTCAGATAAATCAAACTGTAGAATATGACAATTACATTTCAGTTAGTTAACACACAAGATAACTCTATAGCATTATCTGTCATAACATTAGCACATCTATCAGAGACTCTTCCATAATTGATGAGATGTTTTCTCACCTGAACCTTCGACAGTGTATGTGACTGAGGTCTTGACTTGATTTCTGTGAGTAACATTGCATCTCCACTCTCTGTTGTGATCTTCATTCAGGAGTGTTGTATTCAGAGTGATGATACAGTGATCTGATGAGGATAATATCTGATATCTGGAGTCTGATCTCGTCAGTTTAACACCAGACTGATTCACCCAGAACAGCTGAATTCTCTCAGAACGGATCCAATCATCACAAAAGACTCCATCATATGAATACAGCTGACAGGAGAGAGTCACAGAGCAGCCTGCACTGATCTCAGTCTGTGAGGATGATGGTGATAATGATGATGATGGAGAGACTGAAACACAAAATAACACACAAATCACAGACTCTTCAATCATCATGGGAGATTAAAAGAGATAAATCGACCACATAATTTTAACAGAGTTTTAAATTGACCACATAATCATAAAATTACCATGAAGAACATGCAGATAAACATGTGTCTCAGTTCCTTGTTGTTCTCCATTCACATATTGTTGGCAGGTGTAATATCCATAATCTTCTTTTGTGATGTTCTTGATGTTCAGAGAGCAGTCAGACCCCAGACTCAGTCTCACATGACTTTCTGTGTCTTTCTTCTTTTTCCCTAAAGCAATCAGTTCAACTGCTGTTGAATTGCTGAATCTGTTATAGTTCCATGTAGTTGATGTGCAGTCAGGAAGAGCATTACTACAGGACAGACAGACATTTTCACCAGAACTGATGAACACATGAGTCACTTTTGCTCTACTGGTACCTGAAAAACAGTATATTTGGATAAACATTATGCTATACATTAAAGGGGACATCGGATGCCCATTTTCCACAAGTTGGTATGATTCCTTAAGGTCTTCACGAAAAGTCTACAACATACTTTGGTTAAAATTCCTGTGTTCGTGTAAACAACACCCTTTTTACCTTGTCAAAAACAGCTCTAATCAGAGCGACCCGTTTCGGTGCATGTCTCTTTAAATGCTAATGACCTCTACTCACCCCGCCCCTCTCTTCCATTAAAGAGCAAAGGCGATTTGCAAATAATAATAAGAAATATAAAGTGTGGGACTTCTTCTGGAGGTGCAGTTGAATCATGAACAGTGGGAACTGATCCATCCTTGAGTTTGAACTTTTTAGCAAAACCTGCCTTGAATTTTCCTCTCGTTCAGAAAGCAGTCTGGAGTAAAATGATTCACGCAGATATAAACGTACTTAGGTAGATTGGGGGGTGGGGTGGGGGC
>NW_015507910.1:19675-20921 GCF_001515645.1 Sinocyclocheilus grahami | reverse complement strand
TTCCCGCAGAAATAAACGCATTTAGCTAGAGGGGGGGGGGGGGTGCATTCCCTTCAAAAACAAAAGTGATCCACTGCATCTTCAGTGGCTCAGATGTCGGGAGTAAATCACGACTGCTATGTTCATTCTTGCATCCAACAACAAAACACCTCAATCACTTAGGAGATGATCTTGTCTACACCTGCTGTGGCATCGAAACAATAGCAGACTGTTTATAGCTCAATCAGGGCGGCTCTATGCTAAAACGGCAGTGTCCGTCAACAGTCATGGGAGGGGCCTGTGCAAAGTGACGTCACTTTGCCCAGAATCTGTGAACGGCTTGATCTGAGAAAGTGCTTATGATTTGTAGGGATTTTTAAAAAAAGCACTGGGTGGATTTTTATCATTATAGGGTAGTTGTGTACAAACACTGCCAACACACATTTAAGTTCAAAAATAAAAAAAATTGCATCCAATGTCCCCTTTAAAACATGAAGCTTCATAATCAAATGTCTGTGACAGCACGACATTCTCAGTGTCAGATATCAGTGCATTCAGGAATAAAACAGTACTTGAAAATGTGAGTCTGAGATCAGAACATGAATGTCAGGAAGAATAAAGCATGTTCAAACTAACTCATTCCCAGACTCCATGCTAGACCAGCGCTAGTAAAACATTTCTATCTATGTATATTTATACTGAACTCATTCACAGGAGTTTAATGAGCAATACTTTTTGAGCTTTTTCTTGCTACCGCGTTTTGAGCTCCATCAAGTTCATTCTTTATTGTCTATTTTTTAAAATATTAAAATCAATTTTATACACCATCATTTCCGTTTCTATAATGTGTGAATTTATTAGGGCTGCCCTCGACTAAAGATTTTTCTGGTCGACTAGTAGTCGTTCATTTGAAGCATTAGTCGACTAATCACACGTTTATTAATAAACAGTTTAAATAATTATAATGAGCCTTTAATTGCCTACATAGCAATAAGCAGTCAAGCACATGCATAAAGCTTGCCACAGTGCACCGGCAGAAGTAATGTATCAGTGAAAAACAATAAGATGACTGGATTAACATTTTAATAATTTGATTTTTAATAATAATTAAAGGGGTCATATGATGTGATTTCAAGTTTTCCTTTCTCTTTGGAGTGTTACAAGCTGATTGTGCATAGATAAGATCCCTGAAGTTGCAAAGACTAAAGTCTCAAAACCAAAGAGATATTCTTTATCAAAGTTAAGACTCTGCCACGCCCCCCTAAAA
>NW_015507910.1:8323-19603 GCF_001515645.1 Sinocyclocheilus grahami | reverse complement strand
ATTTGAAAAATAATGTGTTTTTTGAACATTAAAGCATGTCAACATATTCTGTTACACCAAATACACAAAATAATGATCTTTAAAAAAGCATCATATGACCCCTTTAATAATTTAAGAGATGAAGTCTGCGACACTGACTTATCATCTCCGCAGTAGTGATGCACCTTGTTTCATACGGATTACATAATCTGAGAATATTTGTCTTCCATTTGAATTGGTTCATTTGAAAGTAGACATTTCACTCTCTATAGATATATTTTTTATGTCTGTAAGGCAAAGATATACATGGAATTTCGAGCTCAAGTTCACAGACCGAGACGGCAGAAAGTGCATCCTGTTTGCTTTCATTATTTTACAAAAGTGTGTTTTGTTGTTATTGTGAGTGCACACAAATAAACGTAGAGTCTTTACACATTTGAAAGATGTATTACTCTTATCTGAATGACCAAAATTATGGAGTAGCCTATTTTAAGAGCAAGTGACCGCACCGGCGCCTCCATCTGTCCTGCAGTGAGCGAGCTACTGTTCAGCTTCTACACTGCACACAAACACAATAGCGCACATTTCTCCAAGTTAACATTAGATTGAGCAGACATGTAAAGTTGCTAATACTAACATATTTCAGATGATAAGCCATATCTGAGGTCGATGAATGATAGGCGAGCGTTTGGATGTCCTGCCTGATGTACTGTATTACCATAGACTAGCCGGTCTGTCCATCACAAACTGCGTGACTTCGCCTGTGGATTTATTTATTTATTTATTTTTAATGCGACTAAGTGACAAATAAAATTTTGGTCAACCAAGCCTCTTCTGGTCGACTAACGATTAGTTGACTATTGGGGTCAGCCCTAGAATTTATCCCCTATCGTATTCTACAACAAAAACAATCAGAGCGCCTTGTTATCACTAGTTTTATTTTAAGTCCTCTGTTAACCTATAGCCTGTTAGCATCGCCAGAGTGGTTGCCGCTTATCTCGCTTACATTGCTAATACTCTATTCACACACATTACCATTGTTTTGCTCACTGTTGCTTGCTTTAATGGTGGATGTGTGTCTACCTTTGAGTGCAGGTGAGGACCAGCTCGAGCTGGGGGCCGTGGAGAAGCAGATCTGCGACCTGGTGGAGAAGCAGGCCCAGCTGAGGGAGTGGAGAGCCGCGCTCGAAACATCCCGGGCTGACGCTCACAAGACCGGGGTATGTATACAGCACCCTGCTAACACTCCCACAACCTCGACTCCGTGTGCTTCTCTGCAAAGGCCCGGTGCACCCAGGATGCGATCTTCCCAGATGTCCTTCACTCCGGCGCCAGGACACCACAGACCCTGGGTGCACCTGCAGCGGAAGACGTGAGCTAGGCCCCGGGCGAGGACATCTCCCCCTCCGCCACCTCTGGTCTTCAAGATCTCCACCCGGAACTGCTTCGCACCCCTCCGCGATGCTGTGATCGTCGGAGACACCATTGTTCGGCACGTCCGTGCTACGTTAGCTGAAGGTAAAGTGCACACTCACTGTTTCCCTGATGCTCGTCTTCTCGATGTTTCTGCGCAGATACCCGCGATCCTGAAGGGCGACGAGAGCATCGGAGCGTTCGTGCTGCATGCAGGGGTTAACGACACCAAGCTGCGGCAGACGGAAACACTGAAGAGGGACTTCAGGAGCCTGATCGAGACCCGCAATGACGATCATCATGTCAGGACCGCTTCCAATGTATCGCCGAGGACACAAAAGGTTCTGTAGATTTTGCTTTAAATGAATGGTTATGGTCATGGTGTAAAGAACAGAAACTGCTCTTTATTAATAATTGGAATCTTTTCTGAGAGAGACCTAGGCTTTTTCATGCTGATTGCGGATTGCACCCCAGCAGAGTTGGAGTAGAGCTCCTGTCGGACAACATCTCCAGGACGCTACGCTCCATATGACTAGTAAGCCAATTCTCAAGTAACTGCCATGATGGCTGAAATAAAGTTTGGGCTCCTAAACATTAGATCACTCTTACCCAAAGCAGTTATTGTAAATGAAATGATCACCGATAATCGTTTTGATGTACTCTGCTTGACTGAAACCTGGCTAAAAGCTAATGATTATATTGGTCTAAATGAGTCTACTCCACCAAGCTACTGTTATAAGCATGAGCCCCGTCAGACTGGCCGTGGCGGCGGTGTTGCAACAATATATAGTGATATTCTCAATGTTACTCAGAAGACAGGATACTCATTCAAATTACTTCTGCTTAATGTTACACTGTCAGATATGCAAACCAGATCTCTCCTATCTCTTGCTCTGGCTACTGTGTATAGACCACCAGGGCCATATACAGATTTCCTAAAAGAATTTGCAGATTTCCTCTCAGACCTATTAGTATATGTTGATAAAGCACTAATTTTCACAGATTTTAACATTCATGTTGATAATACAAATGATGCATTAGGACGTTTACTGACCTAATAAACTCTTTTGGAGTCAAGCAAAACCTCACCGGGCCCACTCAACATTTTAATCATACACTAGATTTAACTATATTGCATGGAATTGATCTTACTGATAATGGTATTGTACCTCAAAGTGATGATGTTACTGACCATTTCCTTGTATCGTGCATGCTGCGTATTACTGATATTAACTATATGGCTCCGCGTTATCGTCCGGGCAGAACTATTGTTCCAGCCACCAGAGACAGATTCACAAATAACCTGCCTGATTTATCTCAACTGCTCTGTGTACCAATAAGTACACATGAACTAGACTAAATGACTAGCAACATGGGCACTATCTTCTCTAATACATTAGAAGCTGTTGCCCCCATCAAATTGAAAAAGGTTAGAGAAAAACGTACTGCGCCATGGTACAACATTAATATCCATTCTCTCAAGAAAAAAAATTTGTAGTCTTGAGCGCAAATGGAGAAAAACTAGCTTGGAAGTTTTTAGAATTGCGTGGAAAAACGGTATGTCCAGCTATAGACAGGCTCTAAAAGCTGCCAGGGCCGAGCATATCTACAAACTCATAGAAAATAACCGAAACAATCCAAGGTTTTTATTTAGCACAGTGGCTAGATTAACAAATAACCAGACGCCACCCGATCTAAATATTCCCTCACAGTTTAATAGTAATGACTTTATGAATTTCTTCACTGATAAAATAGATAACATCAGAAATACAATAACAAATGTAGATTCTACAGCGTCTAGTACTTCAGCTCCATTTATCGCACCCAAAGATAAACTGCAGTGCTTTACAACTATAGGACAGGAAGAGCTAAATAAACTTATCACTGCATCTAAACCAACAACATGCCTGTTAGATCCTGTACCCACTAAATTACTGAAAGAGTTGTTACCTGTAGCAGAAGAACCGCTTCTCAATATTATTAACTCGTCGTTATCTTTAGGTTACGTCCCAAAACCATTCAAGCTTGTGGTTATTAAGCCTTATATTAAGAAACCACAACTAGATCCTAGTGAACTTGCAAATTACAGACCCATTTCAAATCTTCCGTTTATGTCTACAATTTTAGAAAAAGTTGTGTCTGCTCAATTGTGCTCCTTCTAAAAAAAATTAACTTAAATGATTTTAGCAAATGGCTGCAATATAACAAAGAGTGAAAAATTTAAGGGGGTCTGAATACTTTCCGTACCCACTGTATATCTCAACAAGACCAGATGAAACTTCTAAATTATCTAAGCTATCAGAGTGTATTAAAAATGTTAAAGATTGGATGACCAATAATTTTCTCCTATTGAATTCGGATAAGACAGAGATATTACTTATTGAACCAACAAGCAGTACACAGAATCTCTTGGATTACAATTTGCAACTAGATGGATGTACTGTTACTTCCTCTACAGTCAAAAATCTGGGTGTTATGTTAGACAGCATCTTGTCTTGTTATCTTGTTATTAAAAAATATAATATTTCCCATGTTACAAAAACAACATTCTTCTATCTTAGAAACATTGCCAAGTTACGAAACATGTTATCTGTTTCTGATGCAGAAAAGCTAGTTCATGCATTCATGACCTTTAGACTGGACTTTTGTAATGCACTGCTAGGTGGTTGTCCTGCATCTTCAATAAACAAGCTACATGTAGTTCAAAATGCAGTGGTTAGAGTCCTTACCAGGTCAAGAAAAAATTATCACATTACCCCAATTTTACAGTCTCTGCAATGGCTTATAAAATATTATTACTTACCTACAAGGCCCTTAGCTCCTGCGTACCTAACTAGTCTTCTACCACGCTACAATCCATCACGCTCCCTAAAGTCACAAAACTCTGGACTTTTGGTAGTACCTAGGATAGCAAAGTCCACTAAAGGAGGTAGAGCTTTTTCGCATTTGTCTCCCAAACTCTGGAATAGCCTTCCTGATAACGTTCGGGGTTCAGACACACTCTCTCTGTTTAAATCTAGATTAAAGACACATCTCCTTGGCCAAGCATTCAAATATTGCATCTCATAATCTTGTACTGCATAGATCTGATCAAATGCACATTATTATTTGTGCTTGCTTTGAACAGCAGCTACGCTAATTATGATGACCGAACACCTGAGAAGAGATGATGCAAACCCCTCAGAGGACCTCAGATGATGCCAACCCTGAAACAACATAAACTACCAAATTTTGCTAGAAGTTTTATTGCAGCATATGATTCAACACATATGTTCATAATCTTTTTGATTATGTCATTAACTGAATTTTACCATACATTTCTGCCATATGTACATCAATTTGACAGTCACCACTGATGTTAAACTTAATTTTCTGTAAAGCTGTTTTGCAACAATTTGTACCGTGAAAAGCGCTATACAAATAAACTTGAATTTAACTGAATTGAAAGTAGGAAGGTGTTTACCTGTGAGAATTGAAGAGAGAATGATCAGTCCCAGCAGACACAGATCACACTTATCAGCCATCTTCTCTTTCTGCCAGTCGTTCCAGATCCTCAGCAGATTCTACAGTTGAGATGTTGAGACTGATACACAATTCAACCTGCTAAAAGAAAAAAAGAGGAACTGCCAACAGAGTTCATTCCCATCAGTCTAATCTGGGTTGAGGGTTGATCTCTCCTTTACTGTGGTCAAACTAACTGAGTTCTCACACTCAGCAGTAACATGTTTCCAAACCTCAACAGTGAGATCACCGCTCTGAAAACACTGCAGGAAACATGTAATGTCACACTAGGTGCAAAGCTTACCACCTTGAGCCATCTTGCTCAATTTAAACTAGACAAACAGTTCTGCAAAGATGTGAATACAATACACAGACTAGACTAAGGCCTGGGATACACTAGACACACATTTTCAAATCTTAACCAATTTTAAAACTGGTGGAGCCCAGAGACTTGAGGACAATTGCAACCAACATTTAACATTATAATACTCTGAACGCACACACTACATGATTCGGCCAGATCATGAGACCATACACCTGCTGATTGTAGTTTAATTTTCACAGTGAGCCGAGATCTCACAGAGACTCACAAGATCAAAACAAGTCAGGACGATCAGTATTGTCAGTTGGTACTCATTGGCTATCGTGGGTGTCATGTCAGAGGAGCCCAATCAAGACTCCTAAATATCAAACATGTCTGATATTTATGATTGGGGATTGTGCGGGCTCTGACCCGATCAGGAGCAGTAAAATAATCATATTAACACCACGCAATTGAGGATTTTTTGGACAAAAAGTTGATTGTGACAAGCCTCAAATCTTTCCCCGCCTCCTGTATTAATCAATAGGTGATCACAGTCTTCTTAAATCTAGTGCATCTCTTCTGAGTTATTAATGTTACAGCTGATGTGTGTGTTTGGTGTCTGAGAGGTGACTGATGGTCTGATCCATAGACTGTAACAAAGATGGACGACGCACCACCACTCTCTTCCATTGAGGAAATGTGAAGCTAGTGTTCCAATAGAGCGCGGACATATTGCCCTGATTTGGGACCTGAGTCTGTGCAGTAGTGAGTGAAGAGGAGCCCAAAACTACCCAAAACTCAGTGCGCTGAGAGAAGCTGTCAATCATGACGTCACACTCCCGTTTTTATAGCACCTGAGACTCGAACCCGCAACCTTTGGGTTACGAGTCCGACTCTCTAACCATTAGGCCACCACTTCCCCTATTGTGAATAATAAATGTGTGTCATTTTAAAGCCTAACTTATTGTAATAATTATTTGACGTAGCCTACTTTTACAGAATTATTCCTTGGCATCTTCACTTACTAAACTGCATTTTTTTAAATTGTTTTGGCGTGCTGGAGGATCGCTATTACGTCGTGTGCAGAGTGATGTTAACATTTAAAGGGGTCATATGATGCGATTTCAATTTTTCCTTTCTCTTTGGAGTGTTACAAGCTCTTGGTGCATAAAGAAGATCTGTAAAGTTGCAAAGACTAAAGTCTCAAATCCAAAGAGATATTCTTTATAAAAGTTAAGAGTCAGCCACACCTACCTAAAATGGCTCGTTCTAACACGCCCCCACATGTCTACATCACTATGTGGGAAGATTTGCATAACGCCGCCCAAATGTTCACGCAAAGAAAGAAGGCGTGACTTTTATTATCCTGGAGCTGATCCGGGCTGGTCTCTGAGGAAATACAACAACTTTGCGCTGTGGATCGCCGGATCGGCTTTCACCGTGGACGTCACATGTGGTTGCTGCAAGCCCTCCGGACGCGCCGTTCTCAAGCCCACCGGCCTCCGCTCACTGTAGGCCGCCGTGTGTGACACTGTGCTTCGTTGTGAAAGCAAAACTACTTTGTTTGGTCTTCCAAAAATGAACACGACTGGTAAGAGAAAATGGCACTATCAAAGAGTCAAGAAGTTGACAGTGAAAATAGGGCTTACAAAGATGAATGGAAAGACAACTATGCGTTCATGCTACCTAGTTTTGTGAATGCAAAGCCGGTGTGCTGCAATTAAGTTGTCGCTGTTTGCAAAGAATATAATAGACTCTTTTGAACTTTTAAAATGAAAAGCTCTCAAAATAAAACATGCAAAAACGATGTTGTACTTTTATTTTGAAGGCAAAATCACTAAAGACGAAGTGATTGTGAGTAACTGTCGCTGTCATGACAGATCTATTTCAGATCCAGCTGCTATCAAAATAATCTGACTGCGGGTGGGCCAGATATTATTGCTGGCGAGCCAGTTTTGGCCTGTGGGCCGCCTGTTGCCGACTTCTGCTCTATTGAATCACACACTGTGCCGATGCTTGTATCGAAATGAGAACATCACATGATTGATGACGTTTGAAGCTTCGAACAGAAAGTTAATAATATTTTATAGCTGGGATCTCAGAGGCCCCAAGCAGAAGATAAAGGTTAAACAGCTCATCCAAAATATTTTTCCAGCTACCTACGTCAATTATTAACTATGATCACTGCTTGCGTATTTTATATTATTGATCAATTTGTGAATCCGTTGACCAAGCTACACATGACACGAGCTCTGGTCTCATTGGCACACATTCATTTAGATGAGATTATATCAGATTAGTTGGAACTGTACTGATCACAGATTGATTCCACTCTTGTGTGTCACGGCTTTCCAAAGCTCTGTATGGTCATGTGATTTTGCAAAGGTATATCCTCTGCTCTGTTTGATTTGTTAGATAAGGTGAAGAAAACAAGTATGAGCACCAGATGTCGCTAATGTGCACCGTGTTAAAAGCTTCGAGTAATTAACCTTTTTTCAGCACAATTTGATGAAAGCCTCAAATGGTTCAGAAAGCCTCGGTTTCCCATCACTACATATTGGCACCGGGTTTCGTTACCCAACCCTAATCCTAAAGCCCTTTCGCACCGCTTTAGTTCCAGAACTAAATGTACAGTACTAAAGTACTGGGACGATTTTGCGGTAACTATTTCCCAATACCATTTAAAGTGTTGCATTCGCACCGAGAGTGTGTGCTTAGAAGTGACGTAAGCCGGTCGACAGCGACGTCATTTGTGCACAGCGTTCAACAACAGAAACAAAGAAGAACAACATTAACAACAGGAGGATGGAGGACGCTGTGATAGGAGCTGTGTGTTTGTTGTGTCTCGCGGGTTTCACAATAATGGACATGGAAAGTCGACGTATACGTAAAGCAATTAAAAGAATGGAAAGGAGGACTAAGAATCTCCAACGACAACTGGCAGTGCTACATTTGCTACAAGTGCCTGCACTTCAGCGTCCGTCCATCTATCGCTGTTCTCCATACTTGCGAAATAAGTTGACACAATGTTTACAGTATGTTTACACTGCGTTTTAAATCACGGCGGGGGAGGGGGTTTTCATACGCGTTTGGCCTATCAATGTCTACTTACGTCACGATTAGTACCAGTTGTGCTGGTTAGACCCTGCTCCGGAGTAGGAGCTAATTTGGTTCTCGAAAAAGGCAGTCCGGTACTAAAATCAGTCCCAGTTCCGGCGGTGCAAACACGCCGAAAAGTGGGTAGTTCCACAATTAGTTCTGGTACTATGAAAAGGTTCCTGCGGTGCGAAAGGCCCTCTAGTGTGTTGAAGTTCCAGTGGTTTGGTCAATGGCCTCGATTGTTTGACATGCTGATTTCTTTATACAGGTCTACTTCCTTATTCCTGTCATGTGATTGATCACATGACAGGCAGTCCCATGAATATTTAATGACATACACATTACAATTATTAAGCATTAAAATGGCTAAGATAACATTTAAAACCATTAAAACTCAAATATATACTGTAGATATAAAAGCATCTTAATATATATTGAGAGGATACAACATGTGTCTTTGTGTGACAGTGTCACAACACGGTCAGGAGATATGAAAAATAATTGTGCTTATAACTTCTGAATAGTTTGTCCAAAAATCACAAATCTGGTCTCTTACGATTTGGTGCGACATATTGAGTCGAACGATACCACATTTTCCAAATGTCGGCCATTTTGGCCATCAAGCATGTAGAATATTGTTGTAAAATGCTATGTATTATGAGCGTGTTGTTCTGAAAGTCTTGTCATCTGAAAGTACTCACGATGTTAGGTGAGAGTGCCACCTTGTGGTCAAAAATATCATTAAATTTTTGAACCTGCTAATAACATTTGCCTATTGGCATGACATTGGCCTGATAGTCCTGCCAAGAACAAAGATAACAATTATGCCATAGTTGGTCAAACTTGCCTTTTCACACTCCTCCTAGACTGTTCGTCTGATTTTCACCAAATTTGATCAAACTGATTGCATAATGCCAAAATGATTATGAGGCTGTATCTCGCCATGGCTTTGGCATGTTTACACCAAACTGTGTGTGTGTGTGTGTGTGTCATTGTCACCCTATACTGATCACAATTTGGACACAGCACCACCTATTGGTCAAAAGTGATAAGCAATTAAATCATATTATTAGTAATTGCCCTATACAATGATGCACTTTGAAACCGGTTTTCAAAAGTTTGCAATTTCAGGCCCCCAAAACACTGTTGAATGAAGGGTCAAAATGCATAAAAATGTTTCCATTTTTAGTTGAAAATGGAGTGATGTAAATTCCCCCTGAATGTGTGAAATATCACACCCATCAGCCCAAACTGGATTCAGAGGTGATCAGTTCTGCATGGGTTAAAGATGTCCGTTTCTCTTCTTTCTTTAAGTGTGCTTCTTTAATAACTCGTGCGGTCAAATTAACTGAGTTCCCACACTCAGCAGTAACATGTTTCCGGACCTCAACAGTGAGATCACCGCTCTGAAAACACTGCAGAAAACATGTCCCGTCACACTTAGTGCACAGCACACAGACACCTCACTCAAATAAAACCTGACAACAGGTTATAAAAACAGCTCTGAAAACACTAGAACTCAAAGCCAGAACGCAAAGAGGACAAAAGACAAACATTAGGGCTGAAAGGAATGTTTTTTATAAAATAAAAATGTGTGTGTTAGTTTGACCACACTGGTTTTAGACATAGTAGACTTGTATTGTCACGTTTATTAGAATCTTTACATTGACAATGCACAACATTAAATATACATAGGTTTCTCATTTACACACATAAACATGGTAAAACTAAAACTAAAATATTAAAAAAAAAAATATTTAGTTTGTAGTTTTGCAGTTTAATAACTGTTTTGTCTTATTTTCAATCATTTTAAGCCACCTTGAGGCCCCCCTGGATGTCACCCCCTAGTGGGCCCCTGACCCCTGGTTGAGAACCACAGTACCGGTAAATAAATGTTGCATTATCACACACTATATAAGGGTAAATGGCAGGTACGGCACCAGGGAGGGGCATTTGCAGAACCTTGCCCTCCTAAACGAGTTATTATCTAGGGCCTTCACCTCCTCTCCCCATCCTGATTCCCAATCAAATGACTCTTACGAGCCGATACTTTCTAATTAGTCGAACACACAGAGCTTAAAACTGACTGTGAGACTTAAATCAGTGTAGCTGCATTCATGGTGCCACTTAAAAGTCTGTGTAAACACCTTTTGAAAGACTTGAAATGAAAAATCTATTTATCATCAAATTGTTCATTATTTGGCAATGAAATTTAGCTACATATTTCTTCCTTAAAATTAAACTTAACTAAAATAATCATTACTGCAACCATTAAAGAACCGATTTGCACAAACTCACATCTCGAAACCGTCAAAATCCATCGCATGTGTCTCTGTAAATGTTTGAAATATTTGTAATGATGGAAAATATATTTCACCATAAATATACAGTTTTGACAAAGGCTATTTTATTATTGACAAATACAATATAAGATTACAAGCATTGCTGAAAGCAGCTGCTCAAACGGTTCAAACACCAAATTATCATTCCTGTCATATTGTGATAAACGCTTACATCATCATATACAGTAGCTTTGCCTGCTCTCATAATTAGTGCAAGCTGACAGTTAATTAATCACTCGAGACAATCAACGTTTTAATGAGAATGATCTAAGAGAGTAAAACTGTCCTCTATTTTCTAGACTTTGTGCAAACAGAGCCTGAATTAATAATAAAGACACACAGAAAGCTACTGTACAAAAAAACACGACAAACTGACCAGAACAACCAATAACTACAAATAAATCAGAGCTTGTTTCTTAACATGTAAAAGACATCGAAAGTATTTACAGTGCTGGGTAGAAACTGATTATATGTCATCTGAATTACGTAATCAGATTCCAAAAATTAAGTACTTGTAATTTGATTATAATACATTTTAAAATACTCATAATCAGACTACAGTTACTTTTTTATTGATTACATGAAGTAATCCAAAAGTAATCCAAAACTTGTCAGAATACATTACTTAATATGTGTACTTTA
>NW_015507910.1:5353-7629 GCF_001515645.1 Sinocyclocheilus grahami | reverse complement strand
AGTGAGATCACCGCTCTGAAAACACTGCAGAAAACATGTCCCGTCACACTTAGTGCACAGCACACAGACACCTCACTCAAATAAAACCTGACAACAGGTTATAAAAACAGCTCTGAAAACACTAGAACTCAAAGCCAGAACGCAAAGAGGACAAAAGACAAACATTAGGGCTGAAAGGAATGTTTTTTATAAAATAAAAATGTGTGTGTTAGTTTGACCACACTGGTTTTAGACATAGTAGACTTGTATTGTCACGTTTATTAGAATCTTTACATTGACAATGCACAACATTAAATATACATAGGTTTCTCATTTACACACATAAACATGGTAAAACTAAAACTAAAATATTAAAAAAAAAAATATTTAGTTTGTAGTTTTGCAGTTTAATAACTGTTTTGTCTTATTTTCAATCATTTTAAGCCACCTTGAGGCCCCCCTGGATGTCACCCCCTAGTGGGCCCCTGACCCCTGGTTGAGAACCACAGTACCGGTAAATAAATGTTGCATTATCACACACTATATAAGGGTAAATGGCAGGTACGGCACCAGGGAGGGGCATTTGCAGAACCTTGCCCTCCTAAACGAGTTATTATCTAGGGCCTTGACCTCCTCTCCCCATCCTGATTCCCAATCAAATGACTCTTACGAGCCGATACTTTCTAATTAGTCGAACACACAGAGCTTAAAACTGACTGTGAGACTTAAATCAGTGTAGCTGCATTCATGGTGCCACTTAAAAGTCTGTGTAAACACCTTTTGAAAGACTTGAAATGAAAAATCTATTTATCATCAAATTGTTCATTATTTGGCAATGAAATTTAGCTACATATTTCTTCCTTAAAATTAAACTTAACTAAAATAATCATTACTGCAACCATTAAAGAACCGATTTGCACAAACTCACATCTCGAAACCGTCAAAATCCATCGCACGTGTCTCTGTAAATGTTTGAAATATTTGTAATGATGGAAAATATATTTCACCATAAATATACAGTTTTGACAAAGGCTATTTTATTATTGACAAATACAATATAAGATTACAAGCATTGCTGAAAGCAGCTGCTCAAACGGTTCAAACACCAAATTATCATTCCTGTCATATTGTGATAAACGCTTACATCATCATATACAGTAGCTTTGCCTGCTCTCATAATTAGTGCAAGCTGACAGTTAATTAAACACTCGAGATAATCAACGATTTAATGAGAATGATCTAAGAGAGTAAAACTGTCCTCTATTTTCTAGACTTTGTGCAAACAGAGCCTGAATTAATAATAAAGACACACAGAAAGCTACTGTACAAAAAAACACGACAAACTGACCAGAACAACCAATAACTACAAATAAATCAGAGCTTGTTTCTTAACATGTAAAAGACATCGAAAGTATTTACAGTGCTGGGTAGAAACTGATTACATGTATTCTGAATTACGTAATCGGAATCCAAAAATTAAGTACTTGTAATTTTATTAAAAAAAAAAAATCTTGCACTTTTGGATCTGCTATCTATATAAAACAAGTGATTTTGCATATACACAGAATGTATTGTTTTTTTTTTGTTTTTTTAAACAGCCTTTAAACATGAACAACATATATTTACCACATTCCCAACTACTCCAATAAATCAATGAATAAATAAAAAGTAGTTCCTACAATCCACAATTAAGTTGCTGGAACTAGAGAAACTGAAGTAAATAGGACAAAAGCTCTGAAAGTAAAAAGGTTCTCTCTCTTGTATATGTTTGTTTTACATGATAATGTTAGAAAATGAGTTTAGTTTTAGTTGAACTTAGCCAATGCTTTTTATTTTAGTTATATAGCTCAGTTATATTGAGCAGATTCTAGTATGTTCATGTCAGTTTTTTTTTCCACTGTGGTGAAGAGTGGAGCTTGAGTTCAGGTTGAGTTCAGGTGTGAGTGTCGTCTATGATTGTCTGACGGGGGAGGACAGGTCAACAGATGTTCACAGAGCAACAATCCCAAAACCAACTGATCATACTGATTACAGTTGAAATAGGCAGCTTATAGATCACATGCAGTGAACAAATAAAGCACTGTTTATCATTGCACTGGTATTAGCACATCTATGTTCATTGCATGAAGCAACAAACACCACAGTCATCATCTACAACCAAACCACGAGCTCTACTCTTCAGCACAGTTATAACCACAAAACTTCACTTCAACATAACAGAAACTCTCTGAAAAGTCCAAAATAACTGAACATTAAGACTTGACTTACAAAATCAATAATATAACACTTCATTTTTA
>NW_015507910.1:0-1671 GCF_001515645.1 Sinocyclocheilus grahami | reverse complement strand
ATGATCAATGTTAGTTCAGATTAATCATACTGTAGAATATGACAAACAATATTTTAATTGTGATCATCACATTACATCGACTGCAGTTGATTAGTTTGCAGCAGTGCTTTGAGTTTCTTCTGTCAGACTGAAAGAAGCTTTTCTTCCTCGGTTTGTTCTGCTTCAGTGACACTAAAAGTCCTTAATGTTACTGACATGATGAGGCTCTAAAACTGATTGATTAGCTTGTTTTCTCACCTGAACTCTTGACAGTGTATGTGACTGAGCTCTTGACTTGATCTCTCTGAGTAACTTCACATCTCCACTCTCCGTTGTGATCTTCATTCAGGAGTGTTGTATTCAGAGTGATGATACAGTGATCTGATGAGGATAATATCTGATATCTGGGGTCTGATCTCGTCAGTTTAACACCAGCCTGATTCACCCAGAACAGCTGAATTCTCTCAGAACGCATCCGATCATCACAAGAGCCTTCAGCATATGAATACAACTGACAGAAGAGAGTCACAGAGCCGCCTGCACTGATCTCAGTCTGTGAGGATGAGGAGGAGGATGAAAAGACTGAAACACAAAATAACAAATCACAGACTCTTCTGTCATCAGGAGAGCTTAAATGCAGAATTTGCCTTTTTAAATTGACCACCTAATCGTAAAATTACCATGAAGAACATGCAGATAAACACGAGCATCAGGTCCTTGTTGTTCTCCATTCACATATTGTTGGCAGGTGTAAAATCCATAATCTTCTTTTGAGATGTTGCTGATGTTCAGAGAGCAGTCAGACCCCAGACTCAGTCTCTCATGTCTCTCTGTGGTTTTCTTCTTTATCCCTAAACCAATCAGTTCAACTGTTGCTGAATCTCTGAATCTGTTATAGATCCATGTAGTTGAGTTAAAGTCATGAAGAGCATTATT
The DNA here is from genome assembly GCF_001515645.1 of Sinocyclocheilus grahami. NCBI lineage: Eukaryota > Metazoa > Chordata > Actinopteri > Cypriniformes > Cyprinidae > Sinocyclocheilus > Sinocyclocheilus grahami. The sequence goes on along the minus strand of NW_015507910.1, from coordinate 756 downwards.
ACAGGACGGACAGACATCTTCACCAGAACTGATGAACACATGAGTCTCATCCACTCCACTGATTCCTGAAACACAAGAACATTTGACTGATCATTATGTTATGAATTATATTAATGTCAGTATAAAAAGCAGAAGATTCAAATCAGTCTTTTTTCTCATTTAATACAAACAGCACACTCTCCAGAATAAACTATTGTTCTTCATCAGAGAGCTGTTCGAATCACTCTCAATATGAAAATAATTCAGCATCAGATGTTAGAGTGTGAAACTGTCTAGTTTTAGTGCGTTCAGGAATAATCCAGTATGTTCTGTGTGAAACACAAGAAGAAACTGATGGTGTTCAAATGAACTCTTTCTCAGACTAATTCCACTGAATGTCTTGTACACTAAAAAACGTTGGGTTATTTACTGTACCCAATATCTGGGTTAAACATGTTGGGTCGTTTTGTTGGGTTATCCCTATGTTTATTGGGTTATTTCTATAACAAGGCAACCGGTTGGGTTAAAATGTTAAATTCCAGCGGTCGATCGGTGCAACTGCGACAGATGACACAGTGGTAATAATGTGTGCGTTATGTTGTTTTTTGTAACAAAGTGTCTTTAAGCCCTGACACAGTAATATTGCTGTTCTTCTACGAGTATGTTTGCATCTCCTCTGTCGACTGATATTTTAATCTGTTAAAAATCTGTTATCTGCACTTTTGACTTGATACGAGCGCTTTGAAGCCGATCAATTTCAAAACTATAAAAAACGGT
>NW_015507909.1:27047-65522 GCF_001515645.1 Sinocyclocheilus grahami | reverse complement strand
TAACAAAATATATATTGTGTGTTGGAGTGGTCCAGATGCTACAATGTGTTTATTGCAACTACATTTAATTTTTTTCTCATAAAACAACCAGACCAATGAATAGCTCAACACGACTCGTACCGGGGCAGAGTTTAGACAGTGCTTTCTTCTGTGTAGATATAAATTCTATGATTTGCATCAGCTGGGCATGTATGATAAGACGGCTGTCATAGCCTACGCTGGTTGCCCAGTAAGTTTGATTGTTTAATTAATTAATTACTTTTAAATAAAATATTTTAAACACCAATACTAAAAGGAAAGAATAATGCATTGACATATATAACAGGCCTATTATAACGTTCAAGAACTGTGTCATTCTGACTATCTTACAATAGGAAAAACAACAGAGATAAAATACATACTCTTTTGAGTTTTATAATGTAGTCTTTTTTCTTTTTCTTTTTTTATTGATTATAATTGAGGCCTCAAAAGGATATGCGCTTGTGCCGGCCATGAGCTGCACTTGCACTCGCACACAGGACTGTAACGCAATATTTTCATAAATGTAACAGGGTTGTCAACTCTCACGCATTTGGCGTGAGACACACGCTTTCAGGCTTTGTCTCACGCTCTCACACTGCCCATGTAAATCTCATGCCAAATTGGCAACTCTGCTTGTGATATGAAACAAAGTCAGTAAGTTTTAATACGAAATTCAAACAATAAATACAGTTTTGGCGTACTTAAAGGGATATTTCACCCAAAAATGAAAATTTTATGTTTATCTGCTTACCCCCAGGGCATCCAAGATGTAGGTGACTTTGTTTCTTCAGTAGAACACATTTGATGATTTTTAAGTCCAACCGTTGCAGTCTATCAGTTGTATAATGCATGGCAATGGTAACAAAATCTATGAGAGTAAAAAAAACATGCACCGACAAATCCAAATTAAACCCTGCGGCTCGTGACGACACATTGATGTCCTAACACACGAAACGATCGGTTTGTGTCAGAAACCGAACAGTATTTATATAATTTTTATACGCTTCCGGTGCGTGAGGTGTGTACGCGCTCTGGCGTAGTTTACGTTAATGGGTGTGTTGTCGCGGGAGGAGCAAACGACAGACACAGTTGATTAACAGAAAATAAACAAAGTGGAATCAAGTGTCCAAAATAAACAGGGGATCTGGTGTCCTCGTCGTGCTGCGGGGTTCGTGAAGGGAAGGGCAGTGGTCAGGAAGGAAGGGTCCAGGTAAGGGGCGGCCGCACGCGCTCCCCTCTCCGGCCCATGGCGCTTGAAGGGACTAGACGGACCAGCATCCTTGCCCGATGTCCGTGTAATGGGTGCGGTTCTCGTCCGGACTGCAGGTCCGGCAGCTCACAACTCTGGCGGCATGGGAGTCCCTCTACGCACCCTTCCTGGACCCACGAGGACACCAGCGTGCATGCACGGGGAAGAGACCGGGCTCCCGAGGAGCGCCGCGCTCTGCATTTAAACAGCGGCGGTGATTAGGCTCCATTCGGTTCAGGTGTGCCCCATCACACGCCCTGGCTATTTCAACGCCCCTCCTCTCTCCCGCATCCACTCATGTCGGGAGCCTGGCGAAGGACGGGGTGATGCTGATAATTAGGGGGAGGCAGCCGACTCGTCACAGTGTGTTGATATCCAGCCGAAGAGCAATCAACCATAACTTCAGGCGAGCAGACTCAGAAGTCGGTTTGAACAATCCGGATAAGCGCAAGTAAGTACGATTTTTATTAGCCGCCGTACCTACAATGACTGTGCACTGTGTAAACAATGAGTGACGTATATGCGCGAGAGATCACTTCCGGCGCTTGCGTAAACTACGCCAGAGCGCGTACACACCTCACACACCGGAAGCCGTGTGCGCGCTCTCAAAGCAGTTAGACATAGTGGTGTATTAGAGGTAAAATAAGATATAAATACTGTTCGGTTTCTGGCACAAACCAATCGTTTCGTGTGTTAGGACATCAATGTGTCGTCACGAGCTGCAGGGTTTAATTTGGATTTGTCTGTGCATGTTTTTTTTACTCTCATATATTTTGTTACCATTGCCATGCATTATACAACTGATAAGACTGCAACGGCTGGACTTAAAACTCATCAAATGTGTTCTACTGAAGAAACAAAGTCACCTACATCTTGGATGCCCTGGGGGTAAGCAGATAAACATAAAATTTTCATTTTTGGGTGAACTATCCCTTTAATGTGGCGCAATTTGTTATAGCGCCTCAGTTAAAGCCAGAGCCATTGAAAAACAGTTCTCACCGGCATCGCCACCATGCGGTCACGTGGTTCAATAGCGCTCAATAGTTCCAAACAAACCAGCGCTGGCAATTTGAATGGGTTTAAGCAGGATAGACAACAACAGCTTCACTACACAGGTCTTTGCAGCAACTTTTGGTAAACATTACAGCATATTATCATGCATTGATTATTACTTCAATGACAATTACTGTATCATTTTATTCTGGAGAGTGATGGAGAGGCAACATTAATATGTTTTTCTTGTATTTAACCTTCAGGAATTCCTTACTTATAATGTGACCATACACCTTAACTTTTTTAGTTAAATAAATGTTCTATATTTTAGTTCAATAATATTTATTTAATATTTTTAGGAGATCTTTTGGTACTAAATACTACTATTAGTAATAATTATGGTCCATTAATGACCACTTAAAATATTTTTTTTCTAATATTTATATTACTAATATTACAATTTGTGTAGTATTTAAGGTTAAAATAGAATAAATGGCTTTAAATTCATTTACACATGACATTTACACTTTTCAGAGGAAATCCAAGTGTTTCAAAAAACAAAACAAAAAAAACAACCATAATGGGTTAAAAAATAAGCATTTGACTAGAAATCATTCTCGTTTTTTCTTTCAGTCCAGACAAAAGTAGGATATTAAAGGAGGAGACTGCTGTCTAGCACAGGTGGTTGTCCATTTAAACCATGCTGCCGCCTTGACCTGTGCATATATTGCTTCTTACGGCAGTCTTGATGCTGTCACGGTGACTGATACAGTGGGGAAAAAAAGTATTTAGTCAGCCACCAATTGTGCAAGTTCTCCCACTTAAAAAGATGAGAGAGGCCTGTAATTTTCATCATAGGTATACCTCAACTATGAGAGACAAAATGAGAAAAAAAATCCAGAAAATCACATTGTAGGATTTTTAAAGAATTTATTTGCAAATTATGGTGGAAAATAAGTATTTGGTCAATAACAAAATTTCATCTCAATACTTTGTTATATACCCTTTGTTGGCAATGACAGAGGTCAAACGTTTTCTGTAAGTCTTCACAAGGTTTTCACACACTGTTGCTGGTATTTTGGCCCATTCCTCCATGCAGATCTCCTCTAGAGCAGTAATGTTTTGGGGCTGTCGCTGGACAACACGGATTTTCAACTCCCTCCAAAGATTTTCTATGGGGTTGAGATCTGGAGACTGGCTAGGCCACTCCAGGACCTTGAAATGCTTCTTACGAAGCCACTCCTTCGTTGCCCGGGCAGTGTGTTTGGGATCATTGTCATGCTGAAAGACCCAGCCACATTTCATCTTCAATGCCCCTGCTGATGGAAGGAGGTTTTCACTCAAAATCTCACGATACATGGCCCCATTCATTCTTTCGTTTACACGGATCAGTCGTCCTAGTCCCTTTGCAGAAAAACAGCCCCAAAGCATGATGTTTCCACCCCCATGCTTCACAGTAGGTATGGTAGTCTTTGGATGCAACTCAGCATTCTTTCTCCTCAAGTTGAGTTTTTACCAAAAAGTTATATTTTGGTTTCATCTGACCATATGACATTCTCCCAATCCTCTTCTGGATCATCCAAATGCTCTCTAGCAAACTTCAGACGGGCCTGGACATGTACTGGCTTAAGCAGGGGGACACATCTGGCACTGCAGGATTTGAGTCCCTGGCAGCGCAGTGTCTTACTGATGGTAGCCTTTGTTACTTTGGTCCCAGCTCTCTGCAGGTCATTCACTAGGTCCCCCAGTGTGGTTCTGGGATTTTTGCTCACAGTTCTTGTGATAATTTTGACCCCACGGGGTGAGATCTTGCATGGAGCCCCAGATCGAGGGAGATTATCAGTGGTCTTGTATGTCTTCCATTTTCTAATAATTGCTCCCACAGTTGATTTCTTCACACCAAGCTGCTAACCTATTGCAGATTCAGTCTTCCCAGCCTGGTGCAGGCCTACAATTTTGTGTCTGGTGTCCTTTGACAGCTCTTTGGTCTTGGCCATGGTGGAGTTTGGAGTGTGACTGTTTGAGGTTGTGGACAGATGTCTTTTATACTGATAACGAGTTCAAACAGATGCCATTAATACAGGTAACGAGTGGAGGACAGAGGAGGCTCTTAAAGAAGAAGTTACAGGTCTGTGAGGGCCAGAAATCTTGCTTGTTTGTAGGTGACCAAATACTTATTTTACCGAGGAATTTACCAATTAATTCTTTAAAAATCCTACAATGTGATTTTCTGGATTTTTTTTTCTCATTTTGTCTCTCATAGTTGAGGTATACCTATGATGAAAATTACAGGCCTCTCTCATCTTTTTAAGTGGGAGGACTTGCCCAATTGGTGGCTGACTAAATACTTTTTTTCCCCACTGTAGGTAGATTAGAGAACAGGCTATAGCCCCCTGTGTGACACGAGGTACGTCTTTAGGGTGGATATTTCCAGTCCTGTCCCTGAGCTCAGGGATAAAATGATGGACAGAGCATGGGGGAGAAGAAACTAAAGACTAGACCGCCTGAGGGCCAGTGGTTGTTCTTTCATGCGCCCTGCATCAGACTACAGAGGACAATACAAATTGAAGCCAGTCTGGGGAAAAAATGAGCACAGCTGGAGCGTTCAGACGGCATTTTATGCTCGTCATTTAGCACAATCGTTTTACGGTCAGCACTTTTTTGTTCCAGCTATGAATTTATATCATCATTAATGGCAGAATCAATAAGAACTTAATAGACTTTGCAGCCTGAAATTATAGCTTCATTCATTCGGTTAGACTGCCAAAACCACCGACTACAAAGTTGACCAATGTTAGAGTGAGGGAGAGAATCGTTTTAAAAAGAAGTACATTCATTTAAAAGATCTTGCAGGAATTTCTTTGCTCTTTTATAATGAGAGTTTTAATGCATATGCAATAGAGCCTGACCGATTTATCGTTTTCCCAATTTTATCGGCCAATATAAGCCTGTCGCAGATATATCTGCATTGGCGTATATGTCGCAGATATGCTGAGACTCAATGCTATAAAGTAAATAATGTCCCCGTCTTTCACTCTCACAATAAGCTTATCATACTTGTTTGCTACATTAGTAGGGCCCTATGATTTCCATGAAGCAGAAAATGCAGACGGAATCACGGAATCCAGTCATAAAAACAGAATTTACTGTATAACGTGGAATTTAACGGAATTTGTCTTGTGTTTATGTATATGTGTTCATGCATATATATTCTGTCTATGTATATACTGTATTATATATACAGTACGAATCAAAAGTTTGGACACAAATGAGAAGTGTGTCCAAACTTTTGACTGGTACTGTACTATAATATACACAAAGAATATCAGCCGATATATCGATATCAGACTTTTTTTACTCCCTAATATCGTATCAGCCCCCAAAAACCCATATCGGTCCGGCTCTACTATGCAAGCACTTAAATGTTTTGGGGTCCAAGGACACCCAAGAGGTTAAAAAATCTAAATATGATTTTATATAAAATAAGACAAACTATATGGCCTTACTTTAAATTCATACATACATAACCGTTCAAAGTTTGGGGATGGTAAGATTTTCAAAAATGATTTTGAAATAAGTATGCTCACCAAATATGCATTTATTTGATCAAATGCAGAATTAATATTTGTCATTTAAAATAATGGTTTGAATGTATTTTTTATATATTTTCAGCATCATTACTGCAGTTTTCAGAAACCATTCTAATATGCTGATTTGCTGCTCAAGAAACATTTCTTATTATTATCAATGTTGAAAACAGTTGCTGCTTAATATTTTTGTGGAAAAGTTTTCCAGGATTCTTTGCTGAAAAGAAAGTTCAAAAAGCATTTATTTGAAATATTCATATTTTGTAACATTATCAATGTCTTTACTGTGATTTTGATTAATTTAATGCATCCCTGGTGAAAATTATTAATTAATTATTAACAATAATGACCCCGAACTTTTGAACAGTAGCGTATGCCGATAGACCAACCTTAAAGTGGCCAATTGTCATTTTAACACTAACATTTAAAATATAACACATTAAATAATTTATCATCAGATTCCACATTAATACATTACCAACAGATTACCACCTGTTAAAAAAAATCTAATATTAGCTGGTACATTACGTGTGGTTATTTTATCATTACGTAAACGCTTAATGTGTTTAATGTGAAAAAAAAAAACTGTCCTTAATTAAACTTTGTCTTGAACTCCAGGATGCTGCACACATACACAACACATTGTCATCATTACCCCACAAATCATTATATAAAGCAGCCTTTTAAACATCCAAACCATAAACTGTAAAATATTGCATCACAATAAAATCATGAGAAAACCAAAAAAAGCAGTAAAACTGATACATCTATAGCAAAAGATACAGCCTTTCTCCAAAAATATGTTACCACTGCAACTTATTATTAAGCATTCTCACTTAGTAAATTTAAGAAGCCCTAATATAAACTAATAACGTCTCCTATTATCACCTTCAGACTAAATAAAATCATCAATAACAAAAACAAGTGTGCATAAAAACTCTCCAAAAACACACCAGAGGTCAGATTAGCGGTTTGGAATTTGTATGAAGAGACCGACACAGGTTCTGGAGTGAATTAGCCTTGTGTTGGTGTAAGACGTGAGTGTGTGACCTGCTAATGCTCAGGAAGGATCTCTTCACCCCTCCATTAGATGTGCTAAAGGCTTCCCGGCCACATGAAGTCACTCTGCATTAGCTAACTGGCTTGTTTACGTTATAGCTCGCCTCACCATTGGAGAATATTACGGCAGTCTTAAGATGGGGTGACCTTTGACACGCAGAGAGAGAGGGGCACGGCATGTCTAAAGGAAACAGATGGAGGTTACGGCCTGTGGGAGACTTGAGTGAGGGGGATGATGGAGAGATACAGGAGGAGAGAGTGAGAGAAACGAGAGAAAAAGACTCAATCCTACAGGGAGGTATCTGTCTTTATTAAGACTCCTGTGCTGTCTCAGTCCCTCGTGACTCTCTCTGATGACTCAGTTTCAGTCAGAAAGAGAAATAATTACTTAGTGCACGTCAGACAGTAAGAGCGCTCAACCATAAAAACCTTTGGTCATTAACTGAGCCATTCCACAGAAGTTCATGCCAGGTGAAAGTTAGCCGAAGTTACTCAGAAATTGCACTTTGAAGATTATGTGACCTCCAATAGCCAGTCTTCTGCAGGCCAAATCAAAGACATCAAAATCAGGACAGCTTCAATTTGTTCATGCACAAAAAAATACAAACACTGAAACAAGCACCAAAGCTAAGCTAGGTATATAATGACAAACATATGCTGGTCAATGCTGCAGTACATTATTATATTCAAGTTAGCCAAATGGGGGGTAGAAAAAAAAATGTATATCTTCATAAATGAAAGTTTGATCTTGTGAAAAAATTCTCACTTTGTAAACATTTTATTTAAAAAAAATCGTTATTACTAACCTGCATTTGCTCAAATATATTTGCATTAATTCAGCCACTCGGCTCTCTACTATACTCTACTTATAAATCAGTCATTAAAAAAATCCATATGCATCAAAAATTGGGCCTGTTAATAATATAATGGTCACATATCCAATCTATATGATTTTGTCAGCCTTAAAAAAAACTGATATTAAAAAAAAGGTTGCAAACTAAATTATTTAATTTACCATTTTTAAACACCAGAATTAAGAATTTGGAGAGGGGAAAAAAACAATGTTCAAAAGTTTGGGGTCAGTAAGATTTTATTTATTTTTAAAATAATGAATAATTGTATTCAGCAAGGATGCATTAAATTGACCAAAAATCAAAGTAAAGACATTCACGATGTTGCAAAAGATTTCTATTTTAAATAAATAGTTTGAACTTTCTATTCATCAAAGAATCCTGAAAAAATATATCAAGGGTTTCCAAAAATATTAAGCAACAACTGTTTTCAACATTAAAAATGATTAATGCTTCTTGAGTACCAAATCAGCATATTAGGAATGATTTCTGAAGGATCATGTGACACTGAAGACTGGCGTAACAATGCTGAAAATTTAGTGTTGCCATCACAGAAATAAATTATATTTTAAAATACATTCAAAAAGAAAACATTTATTTTCAATTGTAATAACATGTCACTGTGTTTGTGATCAAATAAATGCAGCCTTGAGCATAAGAGACCTCACCAACCTCAAACATTTGAAAATGAGTGTACTAGAGCACATAACTACAAATAAATAACTAATATGGAGTAATTCTGATATGGTTACTGATATATAGTAACGCATCAAAAACTACAGTAAAATGAACAATGGAGAAAGTGTAAGTTAGATATAAAAACTAAATCTAACTTATTTTTACAAACGGTTTCCCCCAAACTCCCCATTTACAACTGAAGTGCTTAACTTTTAACCCCTCTCATTTACCCTACAAAATGTCGTGTTTCTCTGAGCCAGCAGCACTCGATGCTGACCCCACAGCCCTGCTCCTGCCATCAAACAGAGCTTTGGGTTTATATACTGCTGACCCGCTCCAAAACAGCAGCTGCAGCAGTCTGACCACCACAGGATGCCCAGCTCTCTCCCACAGGAACACACATTCTTCACTTGCTTTACCTGTTCCTCACCACTGAAGCATTAAAGAAAAAAAGTATTTTCCGCAACCACAAGCACATCAACATATGACTTTCATCTATTCAGTGTTCAGCAACTCAGCCCTGATGAATAACAGTGAGAACTATGCAGGTATACAGAGCTTAGCCAAGCAAAATAAAAAAAGTCTTAAAGTATGCATTTAATATCTTAATGCACATTTCTGTTTTTATTGTGTCATCAGTGCATGTTGTTCTAAAAAATATACACATTTTTTCCAATATTTGATTTTGTAGATGTCAACGATTAATCGATGATCGATTAATTGTCGATAAGAGATGCAATCGATTAAAGCTATCGATGGTCGATTAAGTCGTTTAATTTTGGGCTGCGTGCGTCTCATGCGCAAAACACGTGTGAGTGACTGTGATGGTATATAAATGCATCATCATTCATTCATAACGTACTAATTAAGCTTTTAATGTGATTTAAACTTTAAAAGTACATTAAAATAGAAACAACACAAAGTTATTGGAACATGGAAAGCAATAGAAATGTAGTAACTAAGTCATTTCCCCAGATAATTCTTTCATATCGGGCTCCGCGTTTTGCAGGGCTGCGGGACACAGGACAGATAGGCCATTCATTCCTACAACTTGTTAATTAATTCCTACGACTTATTAATTTGTGGCCACTGTCCATGTTTCATTAATTTTGTTCCATAAATAACCCATGATTTAACTAAAATGAGGGAACAAATTAATAAATCGAACAATAATTCATGGCCATCTTTAATTTCCCTTAGATGCGAAAACAGTGATAAAAAGTGAATGACAATAAAATAAACCTGCGAAATTAGAGGGTTAGATGGTGAGGATTTAGGCAAAGAAACGATGCCTAAATATTTTTGAATTTGTGGAAATTCGTGACCAACCGGCAAACCTGGGGGCTCGAACGGCATCCAAAAGCATGGGCACGATGTAACATTTTCCAGCTAACCAATTATTCCTCTAATAAACAAAGCTTTTATACCACACTTGTCATAATCAGAGCTTATAATTTGTAAACAAATAATTACTGGATTCAAAACAGCAATTAAAAGGAGCTGTGATCGACACTGACTATACGTTTTCCCGGAGCATTCAATGGTGTCACTAAACGGTGATGCCACATCGTTCACAAGTTTCTGCAGGACCTAACTAGCCTAGGGGACAAAATGGGATGCTTAAAGGAAAATGTATAGCCTATGTAAGTAATAGGCCTAAATAAAAATAACAATTTGTTTTCATAAACCCCCCCCCCGAAATATATCTGGCTTAAATAATTAAGCTAACAGATTTAAAACAGAAGTGTGGCGCGGCGCTCCATAAACAAGTTCACGGAAAGGAAAGGATGACAACACGCATTCTGTTTGTTTGCTTTATTTTGCAAAAGCACAAATCTTGTTTTTATTGTGAGTGTGCAAAAAAAAAAAAAAAAAGTAAACACTTTTGCGGATTATATCTTACTCCAAAAAATTTATTTTTTTATGTTTCAGCTGTTCGATCGCACCGGTGCCTCGCACTCACACACACACCACATATTCTAGCAATTCAAACTTACATCGCAGTCTGTTCATTATCAAAATAAAATACAGTCAACCAAACATACTGTATAAAAGGTTACACTGGACAGTTTAAATAGACTGTAGTATACCGGTCCACTCTGCTGTTATGCCAAGGACTTTTTTGCTCATGTGAAGAGGATCTTTTCCGTCTATATGTGAATGCGTGTAAAGTACAAGCCTAGTTTACATTATAAATAATAGTTTAACATTCAAATACATTGCGAATATGGAAACATTTGGATTTGTGCCGAATGAGACGTGAGCAATAAGCTCCAAATACATCTAGTCAAACCCGCGCTCGCTCCGTCTCGTATGCACGCAAGCATGCACTGTCACGATCTAATGCACTGTAAATGCCGGATTTTTAAAAACAAATAGGCCTACCGCAACGCAAAAATTCAAAATCTGACATTTTCCGGAACAGGATCCAGCAGGATCAAATTAAGTACTGGTCATAATACTCACATGATAATGTTTCATGTTAGCAACAGTGTGTTTTGCTGCAGCAGCGCCGATGGAAGCGGTTCACTGACTGCGCAGCACAGCCACACGCGCCACAGTTACATTTGGGATCATTTTATTTTTAATGCCATAATGTCAGTTGAAAACATTGCAATAGTGTTTTAAAATACAACAACGAGCACCACGAAACCATTTAAAGAGGTGCGTTCAGCAGTCTCCGTGTCGGGATAGGAAACGGTCAAAATTATCTCAAACGAGCTCTCTTCATTTTATCAAATGATCATAATCACATCTATTCATTTTACAATCCTGCTACTAGCATTTTATTCAGACTAAATCCCCTTTAAATTGGGTGAGAAAGCTTTTTTTTTTCCACATCCTGTCATGCCGGGCTGCAAAGACGCATTTTGCAGCATTAAGGTTAACGATTAATCAATTGATCGTTAATTTAAAGGACGATCGATCATGGAAATGATCGAAAATTGACATCCCTATATATATATATATATATATATATATACGATGGAAGCGGTTCACTGACTGCGCAGCACAGCCACACGCGCCACAGTTACATTTGGGATCATTTTATTTTTAATGCCATAATGTCAGTTGAAAACATTGCAATAGTGTTTTAAAATACAACAACGAGCACCACGAAACCATTTAAAGAGGTGCGTTCAGCAGTCTCCGTGTCGGGATAGGAAACGGTCAACTTGCACAATTGGTGGCTGACTAAATACTTTTTTGCCCCACTGTATATATAGTATATTAGGGGTGTAACGGTTCACAAAATTCATAGTTCGGTTCGATACGACACAGTGGTGTCACGGTTCGGTACGGGGGTAATTGGTTATGTCGCAATGTTGGAAATATTTCTGTTTTAAACCATGAAGGCGAGCCAATGGATATCACAATATCACACAAGCAACATGCAAACTTTGCGCAAGAGTTATGCCGGTGAACGTCTTAATCTCAGTCAATTCACTATGCAGAAAGTGCAAGCATAAATGGAATGACGGAGTATTGATGGAGCTTTCGGCATCTGACGCCGCATATTCTCTCAGAGACAACGAGAGACTAATCTACTTCAGCATATGCTGATAACGGTATTTAGCTAACTGTTTTCATTTATTCCCTTAACATTCCTCTTGTGGTCCGTACACAGTGGAAAAAAAATTAGAAGTATTTCGTATTAAACAGGTTGTTTTTGAAATTCGGTGCTGGAAATAGGCTAAAGCTTTTTATTTCATTGATTTTTATTGATGACTGCAGTGTTAATATTTAAATTATAGGTCTATAATTCACTGTATAATAGACCTGTTTTAAAATACCTTTTTTTAAAACATTTTAATTGAGTAAATAGCCTAATCCTTTGTTATCCTCGCAGCGTGTCAGTTATGCGGTAATATTTCCGGGCAAATTAATTGTAATTTAAATTTAATAATAAAAGTAACTTCATAATAATAATAGGCCGAATAAAAATAAGAATGTAACAGGCCTACATTAATTGGAAATGCCAAATCCTCTTAATATTGCCAATAATTGATGTTTTTGACAATATCTCTGGCTATCGTTGATACAAGATCATTGTCTTTCGACACAACCCAGCAAATGGAGGTTATCACGGGGCCTTTTGCAGCACGTGCCCGTCAGCTACGCCACTGGGCAGACAGCACGTTGCTAGGGCTGTGACGGTCGCTGTGACAACCGCGCCACCGCGGTTGTCTATTGTGTCTCGTGACGTCACACACTCAATAACAAGCATAATAATAAACAATTGCCCCCCCAATTGGCAATGGCCAATTAGAAACGTTTTGTCACCGCTGAAAGCGCCGCAGTTTTTAAGTGGTTTTGCACGCTGATGAATCATCTCATGATTCCCATGATATATATAATTTTTTCCCAAAAAAATCTGTTCCGATTGCGCAATTAAAATCATCATTTAAAAATAAAATGTGACCCATTTGCTTGGAAGGATTAAATACATCAGTTCTGAAATTATTTTAAGACTCTAAACAATAATATATAAAATTCATAATGCATTTTCTATTAAAAATAAATTCTATAAAATTTTCTAGAAAAAAATCATAAGTTGAGGAGAAAAATATAGAAGGTCTGCAACTTTAATTAATATAAATATATATATAAATAAATAAATACATACATAAATGTATATGACAATTGTACAAATGTACAATAATATTATAGGCGTTAACCAAGACTAGCAAATTGCAAACTTGCAATTTAATCAGCTGCAAGTGGTATAAGGGCAGGGACATTTTCATTTAAGAGAGAATTTGATTGGACAAAAAAAAAAAGCTAGTGCAGGATGAGTCATTAATATTTTAAATTCTTATTAAATTCTGCTAAAGTTATTTTGTCAACCTTAAAGGAGACATATTATGCCCCTTTTTACAATATGTAATATTGGGTGTCCCTAGAATGTGTCTGTGAAGTTTCAGCTCAAAATACTCCACAGATCATTTATTATATCATTTTGAAAATGCCTATTTTGAGTGGAAGCAGAAACACGCTGTTTTTCATGCCTTTCTCTTTAAATGCAAATGAGCTGCTGCTCCCCGCCCCCTTTTCCAGAATAGAGCTGCGCCATTTACAGCTCTTACCTGCTAAAAAACATCCGTTTTGGTTCTGATTAGGGATGCACCGATATGAAAATTTTGGCCGATACCGATAACCGATTACTCTTTATTTTTGAAAGCCGATAACCGATATGTTGGCCGATAAATCTATATCCAAATTGTTATATACTTTTTGAGAGCCTGATTACAAAAAAGGTCTCATCATTAAAAGCCACATCCCAAACACTTCAACATAAGCAGCCTAGTTTGAACGGTGTACGTTTTAAAAAATATTTTTACTCTCCCATTACCAAATTTAGTCATAAAAAAGTCTTACAAATAAATAAAATAATGCATAAATAATGCAAACAAGTCACTGGACATCATTACACGTGTAAAGAATCAAAATGAATGCGCCATAGATCAATAAAACGGAATAGCCTCTGCACGGACAATAATTAAATGATTTTAATTACTAAACCATATTGTTGATGAAAATAATAAGAGAAAAATACAAGTGGTTGTTGTTATTAATAATATATCAATGATTTTGAAAAAGTAACAAATTAATACCACTGTTTTAAATAGCAGCCATTGAGCTGCAGCTCAAGCTGAAGCTGAAGAGCTGAATGAACACGGTAAACTGAAGCGTTTTGCTGGCAGCTTATTTAACTCAAGGAAATGCATCCTGAGATTAATATTAATACAACATAAACATAATATTACAACTTATATATGTACAAAATGACGCAGTTATTGCATGCTATAGTCAGAATGTGTGATCCTGTTGTGGATGCGCTCTTCCCATAACAACGCGCTGAAACACAGCAACTAAACCCAAAGAATGCACAACGTTTTATTATAATAATGTTCTCATTAGAATGTTATATACACAACATTCCCAATCATAGTTATTAATGTTGTGCACTGCTGTTTGAGCTGCGTGCGCTGAGCTAAAGACGATCACCGGTAAACTGAAGCGCTCTTTTAACTTAACCAAACGCATTCTATATGAGATAAATCAGATATACATCAAATAAACACAATATTACAACGTACAATTGCACAAAAGGCTGCAAACGAACAGCGCGCATCTGAAGTGTCTCTGAAGGAAATAATGCATTATTTATCGGCTTTAAGATATCGGCCAAATTTTTTTATCAGGCCGATACCGATAACAGAATAAATGAGCATTTATCGGCCGATACCGATATGGTGGCCGATATATCGTGCATCCCTAGTTCTGATTATCATGTTTATCGCTCTGAAATCATGCGTTTTAAACCATATGAGTTTAAACTTCTGATATACGGTTTTCTGAGTAGGGTTGTGCCGATAGACGATAGTATCGTGTATCGACGATAGTCAGAGATATCGACAACAGCAGATCTCTTTGTCGATAGTCAAGACGATATTAGGCTTATCTCCTATAAATGTATTCAATTATTACTATTATTATTAGGCAGCCTATTATAATTCGGTTATTATTATCAAATCTCCCTGCTATTTCACACACACACGCGCAAATGAGGATTAGAGCCTGTAGCCGGCGAAGGAGTGTCCAACCACAAACATAGACGTACATTGTCTACTGATATAAGGTATTGCACTTAAGTAATCTGAACGGTCTATATTTTAACCAAGCCCTCACTAACTGAGTTTAACGCCACAGTTACGTTAGAATGCATCTCATCCTTGTTTCTGTGGCGGTGCGTCGACCTCGTCATGGGGCGCGTGGTTCGGAGCTCTGTATGACTGACGTCCGTTTAATTTAACTTTACTCCAAATTATATGAACTTACCTGCTTTAAATACTTTGATATTTAACGTGTTCGTTTATGTCCAATATTTAGTGTTAAACTGTTGGTCTTTAAAATAAATCTACTTTTGATTTTCACAGTTGACTGATTTTGCAGACCTTTAAGACTGATAACGTCCGTTCGCAGATGCGGTAAACTTGTCACAGGACGTGCGGTCCTAATAGCAATGTATGACTGTTGTATCCGAATATATATGAACTAGCTGTTTTAAATATTTTTATATTTAACATGGTAGTTTATCAGTATGTTTGATAGTACATTATTTTGATTATTGGTGCTTTCATGGGCTCTCCCTCGCGTGCCCGCACGGTTTAAAACACCACGTAGTTATGAAAAACCTAATGACAAGTACAGAGATTCTCTCTCTTGCCCCCACGCACGATAACATCGTGTATCGGCGATCTCACGGGCTGGCGATATGACGATTTGAAAAATGACCATATCGCCCAACACTATTTCTGAGTGCACACATCCGAAGCACACGGACAGAAAGCAGCTGCCACAGCATGTGAATACTAAACTAAGTTCTCATTCACACACAAGTTTACGTTAAAAACAGTTACAAAAAGAGTTACAAAAAGTTGGTTATGTCTGTGAAGGTAAACAGCTGGGAAATAAATTGCATGTTTATTTTAGATCTGTGTGGCAGCAGCAATATACAGTAAATAAATCAATAAATGCACTGCTCTCTTGTCTCCTCTGAGGCTGGGACTCTAAACAGTGTTCTGTGCTCGTCTGTGCAGCCAATGACAGAACAGTTAGCATGTTTTGCTCAAACTTTCGCCATGGCATTGATTTAAGCTGGTACACCGTTGTCGCTTGCGAAAACACAATTACGGCGCCGTGGGTGTAAATTTACAGATTAAGGGGTGGTAATATTATGTGATCCCTTTGCCACGTCACCAAGGGAGCGAAATCAGACGCGCTCGTTTTCTCAGACACTTGCAGAAAAAGGCTTCCCAAAACAAAGTTACTGGGTTAATCTTTTTCACGTTTCCTTGGTTGGTAGATGCACCAGGGACCTGATTATAGCACTTAAAACCTGGAAAAGTCAGATTTTCATGATGTGTCACCTTTAAGTAGTATACTAGCATACAAATAGCCCAAAAGCTACAAACACCCACTTCTGATTCATGACTTCAAAAGCAGGAGAGCAGCACAAAACATTCCCATAATCCCCCACAACAAAAAACACGCAGACACAAACAAAGCTCTGAATATATGCGGTTCAGCTTTAGATTTCGCTAGCGCACGTCACCATGCTTTAGGTAAGACATGCATCACGGGAAAGTGTGCGTTTGCGTGAGGAGGAGAGAGAGTGAGAAATGCTGCACTAACCTTCCGCTGAGAGAGGAACAGTACGGCACCACGTGTATTCCTAGAGGCCCTTGTTCTCCTGAAATCTCCACCGTCTTTGTGAGGCTGCTGCTGCACACACACACAAGAACAAAACCCATCAGTCACAATATTAAGTCAGACTGCACAGCATAAACCTGTGTAAACTCACTGTCTCCTGGCCCTCAGATCTCCCACACGCACGGGTGCAGAGCCGCCGTACATGTCTGTGTTAGTCAGCTCTCTAGCACATGATCCTGTTTTCCTACATTCCCTGCTGAAATAGTTTCCATGATGTCTGCCTTTCTGACTAATTTTCAAATGTTCCTCTTTTTTCCCCGTGTTCCCCTTTTTCAGCAGTTAATGTTCTTGGCATGTGGTGTGATGATATAGCGGGAGTGTAAGTGGATAACTGTGGACAGAACGGTCCGTTGCACTGCAGCGGCGATCATCCGCCTTTAATCCACAACTAATAGCTCTTCATGGTGGAATATTTGCAGAGTCATACATGAGTGAGTACAGTGAGCCACTGCAGGAGCTGAAGAGAGAGAAAGACAGGCAGAGACCGACCGACAGTGGATTTGAAATTAAGCAAACATGACACACCAAACTGTTAAGCATTTTATGAAACGGGTAATTCTGAAAGCCGATTGGTCAGTGCAGTATTTCATGTTTGGCTGGTTAGTTCCCGTTAGCCCCTGCTGGTAAATGCTGTAACGACACCATCTGTTCCCAAAAAGCAGCTACACTGAGCTTTGCAAGTAACAAATAAATCTTTTTTTTTTCCTGCAATGAACTGCCATTGTATGAAAATTTTTGTAGAAGACTGTGAGGATTAAAAAAAGTCTGTAAATTAATAAATAGTCTATTAATTTAAGAAAAATTACAATGCTATTAAAAAAATTGGGGTCGGTAAAATGTTCTCTTTTAATATATCAAACATACAGTAAAAATATTAATATTGAGAAATATAATTACAATTTAAATAATTTAAACATGTAATGTATTCATTTTTTTCAATTTTAATGTAATGTGTTTTTTTCATAATACTGTTTCAACAACGTTTGAAAATTTGGGGTTGGTAAGATTTTGAATGTTGTTTATTTATCTTTAAAGAAGTCACTTTCAAACATAGTTTACGGTAAAAATTTATATTATGAAATAGTATTACATAAATAACGGTTTTTGATTTGAATATATTTTAAAATGTATTTTATATCTGTGATGGCTGTGATGATTACTCCAGTCTTCAGTGTCACATGATTCCTCAGAAATCATTCTAATTAATTACTGCTCAAGAAACATTTCTTATTATCAATGTTGACATTTGTGCTGCTTAGCATTATTGTGGAAACCTTAACCTTTAATTAAATGTATCTATGGTAAATAGAAAGTTTAACAGCATTTATTTGGGAGAAAAAAAATATTATTAATGTAACCTTGCTGAATGAAAGTAGTAATCTCTTTCAAAACAAACAAAAAATCTTACTGACCTCAACCCTCCAAATAGTAGTGTATATCTTAAACTTTTTTTTAATAAACTATCAAAAACCATCATTTAAAATGAATGCATGAAACAGACATAAGGCTACAATTGAGATTGGCAAAAACAAACCAACTAAAATCTGGAGTGAAGTGAATGTGTTACAGAGCACTTTAGTTTATGTGCGAGCAACTAGTTTAGACTCACATGTCGTCTGGAAATGAAAGTCCAACCAAAACAGTCTCTACTACTGTTATTTATTTATCTTAGCTTTTTTGCAGTTAATTTTCTTGATCAAAAACGAGTAGCACTTAAAAGGATAGTTCACCCAAAAATGAAAGTTCTGTCATTAATTACTCATCCTCATGTCGTTCTAAACCCGTAAGACCTTCGTTCATCTTCAGAACACAAATTAAGATATTTTTGATGAAATCCGAGAGCTTTCTGACCCTCCATAGACAGCACCACAACCGACATGTTCCCAAGTCCAGAAACGTAGCAAGGACATCGGTAAAACAGTCCAAGTGACATCAGTGATTCAACCGTAATTTTACAAAGCTGCGAGAATACTTTTGGTGTGCAAAGAAAACTAAAATAACAACTTTTTTCAAAAAATGTTCTCCTCATCTGGTCTGCTGCGTGCCGCCATTGCGGAAAGTATCACGACGCATGCGCTTGCTCTCCTCTGCATGTAAACAACGTGTTCAACGTAAGCAGAAGCAGCATGTGCATGCATTGTTTGTGTTCCGAAGATGAACGAAGGTTTGGAACAACATGAGGGTGTGTAATTAATGACAGAATTTTCATTTTTGGGTGAACTAATCCTTTAACAGAGAATGAGTGAGAGTCAGTCTGCATTGAATTAACAAGAACAATGGTTTATAAAGTTTGATGCTCTTGAAATAGTGTGCACACTACAACATACTAAGCCCTGAAGAACCTCATCCCTGAGCAAGTCCTGAGACGTAGCCGTTTGTTGACGATCAGCCCTGAAATAACTTCAAATACAACAAATTATCGAATTCAAGGCTAAACTCTCAGAGGGGATTAATTTCACTTTGAATAGTCAAGAAAACTAGAACACTAAGAAGGGGGAAAAAATCTAATGGTTTTAAAAAAATAAATTAAAAAAAAGAGAGGTGCTGGGGCCACATTGATATTCTTACCACGAAGTACACGTGAAGTACATGGCATTATGCCTGAGGGGCAGTTCATGAGAAACAAATTCAACATACCCCAGCAATCACAGAGAATATTTTTACAATATCTTTCAAATATTATTTCTATTTAAAATAACTGTTTTCTATCTGATTGGATTTTAAAGTGTAATTCATTCCTATGAGGGCAAAGCTGAATTTTCAGCATCATTACATGTGTCACATGATTCTTCAGAAATCATATTGATATGCTGATTTGCTCAAGAAACATTTATGATTATCAATGTTAAAAACAGTTGTGCTGCTCTTATATTGCTGTAGAGACTGTGAAGCATATCTTTTCAGAATTTTTAATGAATAGAAAGTTCAAAAGATATAAATGCCTTTACTGACACTTTTGATCAATTTAGTGAGTTCTTGAATAAAATTATTAATTTCATTCAAAAAATGTAGCATTGTATTTATGCGACAGTTATAAAGATGTTTTTACTAATTTGAATAAATAATGCATTAGAAATACACAACAATACAAGTTTGTGTCAGCATTCTACAGCTTTAAACATCCATGATTCTAATCAAAACTGTGACATTGAGTTTAACCATTCATTTAAACATTTTCATTGCTAATTTATTGTAACAGTGGCTCTTTGGTTGAAATGATCAGCCCTCTATTTGAAGAAATAAAAAACGACTTCAAGCTAATTCAGAGGAAATATATAGCAAGATGTATATCGAATAACATCAAAAGCCAGAAAAGCAAAGATTGCTTTCTCTCAGCATAGTAAGATCTGCAATAACCACATAATGATCAGTTGTATTGCTATAATGCCAGTGCTGCTCATGTTATCTAAAGGCTTTGAAGGACGCACTGTCTCTTTGGTCTCTGCAGTGATTTCCAGTCAGGTGTGAATGAGCATGAGGTGGTAAAATAAAACACTACAATTTAAAGAATGTGTGGAGAGTCTCTCTTTTCCTGAGGCCTTAAGCTCCAACACTCCCAAACAGGCATCTAGACCAATAATTTACCTGTGTGTGAGGTCTTAATGACTCCAGCAGGCTGACCACACACACACACACACACAAACAAACATAAATACACCCTTCTTCAAGCTCCTGTTTGATTTTAATTCTCTCATTTTTCCTGAGGTATGTAGTGCAGATTGTGTCTGACTGTGTGTGAGAGTCTATTTGGAGAAAGAGCTGAGACTGTTGAGATGCTAATGCAGGAGAGAGCTCAGAGGACTCAACACTGATAAGCTACCCTAGCACAGATAACTCTGTCTGAGAGCGAGAGAGAGCAAGAGAGCAAGAAAGAGATGGGGTTTAAACATCCGCAAACAACAACAACAAAGACGGGGGGGGGGGGGGGGGGGGGGACTGTGGTAAGCATGAGTAAATCCTGTGAAGTGCAGTTTCATCAACTCACCAGAAGTTTCGTTAATCAAGGCCGGCTCAAATAAGAAATTTCAAAGAGACTCAGCTCCTTGAGGAGGGGCCAGGGAGTCCCGAATTAATTAGTCAGGCTTAAATGAGAGGGGGGGAAAAAAAACTTCCCAGCACCCTTCCATCTTGCACTCCCTCCTTCACTCTCCATTTCAAAATGTTGTGTCCTAAATTATGTACTATACACTATGCACTCATTCCATGCATTATATGCTATTTATTGTATGAGTTTTCAAAGGTTAGAGGGACACTTCAGGGGCACTAGCCCTGCTGTATCAGCTGTCATCTTAGGAAATATTCTTAATGAAAATGTGACTGATGCATGTGGGGACACAACTTACAATTGAATTCAGTGCAGGTGAGCACGATAATTTGTCTAATAAGCAAGCTATACACACATACACACACATACTCATAGCATGCAAATGTTATACTTAATTTATTTGTAATTCTACTTTTTAAACATTTGTTACCATTTAAAAGTTTGGGGTCTGTAACTTGTATTTATTTAGAAATTGATAGTTCTAAAGTTCTTTTTTTATTATTTAGAGTAACTTTTCTTTGTGAAAATGATCACAATTTCCACAGAAAACACAACTGTTTTCAGTGTTAAGTTTTTTAATCTCCTTTTTTTGTGTTTCACAAAATCAGCATACTGATTGATTGCTGAAGAATCATGTGAAAATTCAGCTTTGTCATCACGGGAATAAATGACATAATAAAATATATAAAAATAGAAAGCAGCTATTTTACATTTTATAATGATATTTCATATTTATATTTTATTATTTAAATAAATTTAAATATATTTTATCATTTACATTTTTTATTCAAATTTTATATCCAACAATATTTCTAAATATTAGTTTTTACTATTTTACTATATACAATATAAATTGTGTATATAGTAAAAAAATAAATAAAAATTGGACAAAATTAAAGAAATGTAACTTTATTTTTTTCTCCACTTAGCTTTGTACAGTGCATCCTGGGATTGCCTTCTCTACAAAGGCTACAATTTCACACAATCTGGCCCAAATAAGGTATCTTACGAGGCAGCATAATGAAGTTGCCTACCTTTTGGATCAGCCTAACAATAATGCCTGCTGAAGCAGTCTTACTAAGATTTGGAAAAGAGCTCAGAACCCTTGTTTCTTTCATTCATTACCTCACTCCTACTGTTCCTCTTTGTTAAACATCCAGCATCAATAGGCAAACAAATGAACGGTGAAGAAAGCCTGCCACATCATCCATGAAAGCATGGCTGTGAAACAGGAAAGGGGCACTTGTGCAGGTGTCCTCTTTATTTACCTGCTCTCTCTTCCATCCAGACAGAATGTACAAAAAAGGGAAATAAAAGGCAGACAGGAATAAAAGAGAGCAAATTACCAAAGCTCTCTCGTCTTTTCAACTCTCCATCTTCAAAGTGCTGAGCTTCAGCAGCTTTGCACAAATAAGAGCTGTGGTTCAGATTAACAGTCTCTCTTGTGATTGTGTACGGGCCGAGTGTGGGCCTGCTTCGCAAGAGTTCCTGGAGAAACATGTGATACTCCTCTGAATGAAGGACTATTTGAATACAGTTGCTGTTTCTTTATGAGTCGGCTATTGTGTTGCGGATTCAGAGATGCCTGATGTAGGCTGGAGAGGACTGAGTAATGGAAAATGTATGTGAAGAGGTGTGAACAAGGCTGTGTGTTTACCTCCGACTGATTAATCCAGAGTAAAGCTCCCCTACAGGGTTGAAATAATCCTCCTATTCAGAAGAACTTTAATTCGGCCTCACAATCAAGGATCCAGTCACTCAACAGGGATGCAGAAAGCACCGCATGTACAATCATGCTCTCAGTCTCCAGTGGCTAATACACCAGACTCACAGCATTAAAGGATGACTAATGTTAAACCCGTTCACCATCGGAATAAATAGCGAGGTTAGTAAAACTTACTTAAACAGCATTTTGCAAATACAAAAGTACAGTAATTGGCAGGTTACTTTAGAGAAGCACTTCATCTTAACTGCTACTCAAACAGAAATGTTCAAAATTATTTTCAACTAGAGCATGTACTGCATCTCTCGCACACGTCCGATTACCGCAGTAATTTTGCTGGTAAACGCATTTACGTTCACCAGCTGTGAAGTTGTCTAAATCCTCTTTTTGAGGTGGGATTATTTTATATAGGTGGAGGAATTTCTAGTTGGGAAAGTTTTCAGTTTTACAAGTCAGTACAGATCAGTACTTGCATGACATTCCTTCCACCAGGATGAGCCTAGGATGTCAAAGATGCTGTCAAAAGTCATTAAAGTGATAGTTCACACAAAAAAGAAAATTATCCTAATTCACCTTATTTCCATACAATATAAGTGGATGGAGACCTCTCAGGGTCCAAAACAAGTCAAAATGAGCACCACAAATGTGGTCCATCTGACTGCCTTTTACTGTTTTTCCCAGTCATATTATAGATTTGAAGTATTTCTACAAAAGCTCTCAAAATGTGCAAGTTTTGACCTCAAGGACAATGACAACTTTTAAGTAACATGCGAGTCATTGGTGTCAAACTTGACGCAACATACAGTATTTAGATGTACATGACTTAGATTTGAGAGGTACAGCAGAGGAAGATAATCATAAAGTGATAGTTCACCCAAAAATGAAAATTCTGTCATTAATTACTAGCCCTCATGTTGTTCCAAACCCGTAAGACCTTCGTTCACACAAATCAAACAAAAACGAAGAAAAGGGGGGGGGGGGGGGACTGTGGTAAGCATGAGTAAATCCTGTGAAGTGCAGTTTCATCAACTCACCAGAAGTTTCGTTAATCAAGGCCGGCTCAAATAAGAAATTTCAAAGAGACTCAGCTCCTTGAGGAGGGGCCAGGGAGTCCCGAATTAATTAGTCAGGCTTAAATGAGAGGGGGGGAAAAAAAACTTCCCAGCACCCTTCCATCTTGCACTCCCTCCTTCACTCTCCATTTCAAAATGTTGTGTCCTAAATTATGTACTATACACTATGCACTCATTCCATGCATTATATGCTATTTATTGTATGAGTTTTCAAAGGTTAGAGGGACACTTCAGGGGCACTAGCCCTGCTGTATCAGCTGTCATCTTAGGAAATATTCTTAATGAAAATGTGACTGATGCATGTGGGGACACAACTTACAATTGAATTCAGTGCAGGTGAGCACGATAATTTGTCTAATAAGCAAGCTATACACACATACACACACATACTCATAGCATGCAAATGTTATACTTAATTTATTTGTAATTCTACTTTTTAAACATTTGTTACCATTTAAAAGTTTGGGGTCTGTAACTTGTATTTATTTAGAAATTGATAGTTCTAAAGTTCTTTTTTTATTATTTAGAGTAACTTTTCTTTGTGAAAATGATCACAATTTCCACAGAAAACACAACTGTTTTCAGTGTTAAGTTTTTTTTTACTCCTTTTTTTGTGTTTCACAAAATCAGCATACTGATTGATTGCTGAAGAATCATGTGAAAATTCAGCTTTGTCATCACGGGAATAAATGACATAATAAAATATATAAAAATAGAAAGCAGCTATTTTACATTTTATAATGATATTTCATATTTATATTTTATTATTTAAATATATTTAAATTTAAATATATTTTATCATTTACATTTTTTATTCAAATTTTATATCCAACAATATTTCTAAATATTAGTTTTTACTATTTTACTATATACAATATAAATTGTGTATATAGTAAAAAAATAAATAAAAATTGGACAAAATTAAAGAAATGTAACTTTATTTTTTTCTCCACTTAGCTTTGTACAGTGCATCCTGGGATTGCCTTCTCTACAAAGGCTACAATTTCACACAATCTGGCCCAAATAAGGTATCTTACGAGGCAGCATAATGAAGTTGCCTACCTTTTGGATCAGCCTAACAATAATGCCTGCTGAAGCAGTCTTACTAAGATTTGGAAAAGAGCTCAGAACCCTTGTTTCTTTCATTCATTACCTCACTCCTACTGTTCCTCTTTGTTAAACATCCAGCATCAATAGGCAAACAAATGAACGGTGAAGAAAGCCTGCCACATCATCCATGAAAGCATGGCTGTGAAACAGGAAAGGGGCACTTGTGCAGGTGTCCTCTTTATTTACCTGCTCTCTCTTCCATCCAGACAGAATGTACAAAAAAGGGAAATAAAAGGCAGACAGGAATAAAAGAGAGCAAATTACCAAAGCTCTCTCGTCTTTTCAACTCTCCATCTTCAAAGTGCTGAGCTTCAGCAGCTTTGCACAAATAAGAGCTGTGGTTCAGATTAACAGTCTCTCTTGTGATTGTGTACAGGCCGAGTATGGGTCCGTTTCGCAAAAGTTCCTAGAGAAACATGCAATACTTCTCCTCTGAATGAAGGACTATTTGAATACAGTTGCCGTTTCTTTATGCGTTGACTATTGTGTTGCGTATTCTGAGATGTCTGATGTAGGTCGGAGAGGATTGAGTAATGGAAAAGGTATGTGAAGAGGTGCGAACAAGGCTGTGTGTTTACCTGTGAGTGTTTAACCCAGAGTAAAGCTCCCCTACAGGGTTGAAATAATCCTCCTATTCAGAAGGACTTTAATTCGGCCTCACAATCAGGGATCCAGTCACTCAACAGGGATGCAGAAAGCACCGCATGTACAATCATGCTCTCAGTCTCCAGTGGCTAATACACCAGACTCACAGCATTAAAGGATGACTAATGTTAAACCCGTTCACCATCGGAATAAATAGCGAGGTTAGTAAAACTTACTTAAACAGCATTTTGCAAATACAAAAGTACAGTAATTGGCAGGTTACTTTAGAGAAGCACTTCATCTTAACTGCTACTCAAACAGAAATGTTCAAAATTATTTTCAACTAGAGCATGTACTGCATCTCTCGCACACGTCCGATTACCGCAGTAATTTTGCTGGTAAACGCATTTACGTTCACCAGCTGTGAAGTTGTCTAAATCCTCTTTTTGAGGTGGGATTATTTTATATAGGTGGAGGAATTTCTAGTTGGGAAAGTTTTCAGTTTTACAAGTCAGTACAGATCAGTACTTGCATGACATTCCTTCCACCAGGATGAGCCTAGGATGTCAAAGATGCTGTCAAAAGTCATTAAAGTGATAGTTCACACAAAAAAGAAAATTATCCTAATTCACCTTATTTCCATACAATATAAGTGGATGGAGACCTCTCAGGGTCCAAAACAAGTCAAAATGAGCACCACAAATGTGGTCCATCTGACTGCCTTTTACTGTTTTTCCCAGTCATATTATAGATTTGAAGTATTTCTACAAAAGCTCTCAAAATGTGCAAGTTTTGACCTCAAGGACAATGACAACTTTTAAGTAACATGCGAGTCATTGGTGTCAAACTTGACGCAACATACAGTATTTAGATGTACATGACTTAGATTTGAGAGGTACAGCAGAGGAAGATAATCATAAAGTGATAGTTCACCCAAAAATGAAAATTCTGTCATTAATTACTAGCCCTCATGTTGTTCCAAACCCGTAAGACCTTCGTTCACACAAATTAAGATATTTTTGATGAAATCTGAGAACTCTCTGACACTGCATAGACAGCAAGTGAACTACCACGTTCATGGCCCAGAAAGGTAGTATGGACATCGTTAAAATGTGACATCAGTGGTTCAACCGTAATTTTATGAAGCTACAAGAATATTTTTGTGTGCAAAGAAAAGAAAAATAATGACTTTGTTTAACAATTTCTTCACTTCCGGTCAGTCTCCGCCACCATTCACGAGAGTAACACGACACATTTCACGGAATTTCTCCTTTTGACTAAAACATCAGGAGGGTGCGTAAACAGTAAGAGAATTTAAGTAGAAAATAATTTGATATTCTAATTTAGTATGCTATTCCAAATGTCATAAACCCAAAGACTCTCATCACTCTTAAAAAAAAAAAAAGGTTCTTTATTGGCATCTGCGTTTCTACAGAACCTTACCATTCCACAATAGGCCTTCATAGTAGAAAAGGGTTCTTTAGGCCCTATTTACACTACAGCGTTTTAAAATGAAAACGATCCTCGTCTACACTGCTGTTTTCACTGCATTTCAGAAATGATCTCTGTCTACACTACACATCCGAATACGCATGTCACATGACCATTCATGCAGGTACAACCATAGATATGTATAGATAGATTCCCTATAATTTAGGTGGTGGGCGTGTCTGCGTGCTTTGAGCAGTCGAATGGGGCATCTACCCATACATATCTATGGGTACAACAATGAGCATGATGTTATCATTTACACGGTCATCAAGGATACGCAGAGCAAATGTGGACAGCCACGCCATCATTTTCAAAAGTCTCCGTTTTGGTCAATTTACACTGAAACGCAACCCCGAAGTTTTCAAATTAAAACGAGGTCTGCAGGATTTTCAAAATTCTACGTTTTCGAGGGACTAAAATGCCGGAGTAGCGTAAACGACAGGTGCAACCGTAGCAAAAGTTATGCGTTTTAAAACGAAAACACACTAGTGTAAATGAGGCCTTAGATTTTTTTAAATGTTCTTCACTGAGAGTTTCAAGAACTGTTCACCAAAAGGTTCTATGGGGAACCCAAAACTATTTCTGCAACAATCCCCTTTTGGAACCTTTATATCTTTTATGGAACCTATATGCATTTCTTAACTATTTGATGAATTAGTGGCTAACGAATCCATGTTTTTATACGAACAGCTTACGCCCCACTGACAGATATGTTAACCCTTAAATGCATACCTCGTGTCTTTAGCGACCCGGGACATCATTCTCTACCCTCTCCCTCCTTCATTATTTAACAAATTAGACATCAACTTTCTTAGTAATTCCTCAATATATTAACTATAAACAATATAAAAAGAAAAAATAGTAAAATATAAAAGAATGCCAGTTTTCTGATTAATTTTTTGTAAAAGGTGTATAGGGTCCCGTGCTGGATATATAGTTCCGGGTCGCTAAAGACCCGAATATGTAATAATGTCATGCATTTAAGGGTTAAGGGGTGGACCTTCATGCTTACTTTTTCTAAAAAATTGTATGTTTCTGTACAAATCACATCATGTAAATTCATATAGAAAATCACCATTGTCCTATAGGATCGGCTGCATAAACCTCTAATATAACTTCCACAAACATCTGTAAATACAAACCTGTAGACCAACAAACTTTAAAATGCCCCAATCTGAGATAGTCTGAGATTCACATTCTGACGTTTAAGCCTCCAAATTGAGCAGCAGGATGTATCTAAGATGCTCACAGCCATGCTGTCAGTCAGACGCTTAAGCTCAGAATGGGGTTCTCAGTGCACCTCCCATCACCGTCATCATCACACCACCGTATCGATCAGACGCGGCGCTGACACCGTCACAATGCAGCTCTAATCAGATATATAGTTCCGGGTCGCTAAAGACCCGAATATGTAATAATGTCATGCATTTAAGGGTTAAGCGGTGGACCTTCATGCTTACTTTTTCTAAAAAATTTTATGTTTCTGTACAAATCACATCATGTAAATTCATATAGAAAATCACCATTGTCCTATAGGATCGGCTGCATAAACCTCTAATATAACTTCCACAAACATCTGTAAATACAAACCTGTAGACCATTAAACTTTAAAATGCCCCAATCTGAGATAGTCTGAGATTCACATTCTGACGTTTAAGCCTCCAGATTGAGCAGCAGGATGTATCTAACATGCTCACAGCCATGCTGTCAGTCAGACGCTTAAGCTCAGAATGGGGTTCTCAGTGCACCTCCCATCACCGTCATCACACCACCGTATCGATCAGACGCGGCGCTGACACCGTCACAATGCAGCTCTAATCCACTACGATACTGACCGCTGAGCCCCAGATTACCAGCACCATCTCTTTTCATGACTTCAATTACCTTTCACTTGAGAACAGCTCTCGCTTAATTGATTCAAGAAAGATTGCATGCTTTCTATTAGAAAATCTAAAGCACCCAGGTATAATCTTGTGGCAGAAACTAATACAAGGCAAATCTTTGATACTGCTGTTTATCTTAGCTGAAATTAAAGCCCCAGAGGCGGCGTGTCTGAAATGTTATCCCGCAGACTGAATCGAGATCAGTTAAGAGGAAACGTGGAGTTAGATGCAGGAATCGGGCTCAACGCTGATGGGGTTAGAGTTTAAGATTTTCTCACTGTCTCTCTGATAAAGCGGATGGTTATCAGTGGGTGTGTGTGTGATTGGCAGAGAGGGTGATGAGAGGATGATGATAAACGGGTGTCAGTGTGAAAGAGGCCCGAGGGGTTGACAGCAGGGAGTCAACGGCACAATGGCACAGTAGATAAGAGCACACGGATGAGTCTGCGGCCCCTCAGAACGACTACACAGAGAAAGACAGACAGAGGAAGAAAGAGAAGGGAAAACAGATGGAGAGAGTGGCGAAAGGAACAAAGGTGGAAAAGTGAAGTGCTTATGGAGAAGGGGCCGCAGTGGCAGACGCCAATGACACAATAAGATGACGAAGTGATGGGAGATGGAAGCACAACAGACAGATGTGCAAAAAGGATAAATTAGACACATATACAAAGGAAATCTAAAACATTCTGAGAGAAACGAAGAGACTAAGGAGGAAAAAAAGATAAAGACTGAGATGGCAGGTTCAGACAGACTGATAATAAAAAGACGAGTGTTTCAGAAAACTGGAGCTCTGCAAAATATACTGAAGACTGACAATATTTTTGCAAAGATTTTACAAATGATAGAGTAAGCAAAAAAAAATGTCCATTAGGTTTTCTACTGAGCATTCTGTTTCAATGGATCTATTCAAAAGTGTGATTATAGCATTTGAATCATTCAAAAAAAGTGGCAGTAAAGACATTTATAATGTTACAAATTTCAAATAAATTGTACTTTTGAACTTTCTCAATCAAAGAATCCTGAACAAATATGTATAGTGATTTCTACATTATTCCACACTGATAATAACAAAAATGGTTTCTTGAGCAGCAAATCAGCATATTAGAATGATTTCTGAAAGATCATGTGACACTGAAGACTGCATAATGGCTGCTTTGCCATCACAGGAAATACAATTTTAAAATATAAACAGTTATCATATTGTAATATAGTAATAAAAAACTAATGCAATAATTGTAATAATATTTCACAATATTATCAATGTTATTGTTTTTATATTTTTCATCAAATAAATGCAGCCTTGATGAGCATAAGAGACTTTTCAAAAACAAAAACTTACCGACCCCAAACATTTTAATAGTAGCATACATTTACTTTATATGTAAAAGTGCTTTACCATGTACACGAAGAGACTAAGGAGGAAAAAAAGATAAAGACTGAGATGGCAGGTTCAGACAGACTGATAATAAAAAGACGAGTGTTTCAGAAAACTGGAGCTCTGCAAAATATACTGAAGACTGACAATATTTTTGCAAAGATTTTACAAATGATAGAGTAAGCAAAAAAAAAATGTCCATTAGGTTTTCTACTGAGCATTCGGTTTCAATGGATCTATTCAAAAGTGTGATTATAGCATTTGAATCATTCAAAAAAAGTGGCAGTAAAGACATTTATAATGTTACAAATTTCAAATAAATTGTACTTTTGAACTTTCTCAATCAAAGAATCCTGAACAAATATGTATAGTGATTTCTACATTATTCCACACTGATAATAACAAAAATGGTTTCTTGAGCAGCAAATCAGCATATTAGAATGATTTCTGAAAGATCATGTGACACTGAAGACTGCATAATGGCTGCTTTGCCATCACAGGAAATACAATTTTAAAATATAAACAGTTATCATATTGTAATATAGTAATAAAATTCTAATGTAATAATTGTAATAATATTTCACAATATTATCAATGTTATTGTTTTTATATTTTTAATCAAATAAATGCAGCCTTGATGAGCATAAGAGACTTTTCAAAAACAAAAACTTACCGACCCCAAACATTTTAATAGTAGCATACATTTACTTTATATGTAAAAGTGCTTTACCATGTACTGTTGTATTGGTGCATATAAACCAAAACAAACAGATTGGTGAATAACAGGTGAATAGCAGTGTGGGAAAGATGCCATTTATAATTTAATGATTTGTTTTACCATTCTAGCAAGTTCAAATAACATTGAATGATGGTTTATCTAATTGAAAAGACACATAAATACAAAGAAAAAAGATCTATTTTTGTATTTGTGTGTATTTTTAATAAGATAAACCATCTGCTTTGCCATCACAGGAAATACAATTTTAAAATATAAACAGTTATCATATTGTAATATAGTAATAAAAAACTAATGCAATAATTGTAATAATATTTCACAATATTATCAATGTTATTGTTTTTATATTTTTCATCAAATAAATGCAGCCTTGATGAGCATAAGAGACTTTTCAAAAACAAAAACTTACCGACCCCAAACATTTTAATAGTAGCATACATTTACTTTATATGTAAAAGTGCTTTACCATGTACTGTTGTATTGGTGCATATAAACCAAAACAAACAGATTGGTGAATAACAGGTGAATAGCAGTGTGGGAAAGATGCCATTTATAATTTAATGATTTGTTTTACCATTCTAGCAAGTTCAAATAACATTGAATGATGGTTTATCTAATTGAAAAGACACATAAATACAAAGAAAAAAAGATCTATTTTTGTATTTGTGTGTATTTTTAATAAGATAAACCATAATTTTAACAAGTCACAATTCTAAATGTAAGAACTACAACAGTAAAATCTAGTTGAAAACGGTGTTGAATGCCATAGAAAATTGGAAAGATTGGAAAATAGAATTTTCTTTTTTACTTATATTGTTTAGCCCAACAGCACAAACAGCAAGTCTATGCATAGTTTAGACACACAGCTAATAATACACAAAGTATAACTTAGCTTAACCGGCCTCATTTCTACCTGTAGTCCATGTCAGAATCCCTATTAAACCACATGATTCATAAGGACTCATCTGTGCTCAGAAATTACACTTCTTCATCTCTTCCTGTTTTCTAGTTGACAATACAAGCCAATTCACACAGGGCATCAATCATGAAACACAAGCAGTAAATTCCATAGTAAATCATTCATAAAACAATTCTCACGTAAACTGTCGCATTGAATTCAAAGCAACAATTTATGTGAGAACAGTTTAACCAATGATTTACATAGAGATTCTTTATTCTTGTGTTTCGTGAATGAAGAGCAACAGTTTTGTCATTTTCTCACAACAAACAAAACAATGTATCCCTGCAGACTCCATTCACAGAGTGAAAATTCACCCAGTAACTTTTTATTCAGTGGAGAAAAAAAAAAGATCAATATGATAAAAGCTTTTGGGTCATGAATCAAGGATATTATTATTATATATTATATTTATTTACTATCATTATAGACTTATATTGATTACAATATTTTAGGATTATTTTTATGGTACTGTAATAGTGGTGTTTCCCCCCCCCCTTTCTTGATCTAGGCAGAAGTGGTCACTTGAAACTCTTTTTCATAAGAGTACAGATTTTTCATAAATTCTCATTTTGTGTTTCATATAAGAAAGAAACTCATATGGGTTTGAAACGACATGAGGGTGACCAACCATAAAGCCACTGAACACTTTCTTGGAATTACACATTCCTACAACCTATAAACGTTATTAGCAAAGTGCTGTCCATACTTATGGCTTTCAACTTCTATATTCAAAGTGCAAGTGATAATTAATTTTTTTCCCTCTCAATTTCAAGGATCATTTGCAGAGAGCAGAGAGCATACAGCATTCCTCACAGTGATGGCACAGCCGGTTGCTATGGTGAGAGGCTGGTAGAGGAGTCACGCTGTGAGGATGTGACCCTATCAACCCTCCTTACTGTCTGTCTGTGCTCTGAATGTGTTTTGGGGAATATTTGACTCCCTCACGAAATCCATTCTGTGCAAACAGGAGATTGTGAACAAAGATAAAACCTTAAAGGTCTACAAATTTGTACAGAACTTAAAGGAATAATTCACCCAAAAAACTGCTCACCCTCAGGCCATTCAAGATGTCGATGAGTTTTTGTCTTTATCAGAACAGATTTGGAGAAACTTAGCATTGCATCACTTTTTCATCGATGGATCATCTGCAGTGAATGGGTGCCATTAAAATGAGAGTCCAAACAGCTGATAAAAACATCACAATAATCTACAAGTATAATCCACACCACTCCAGTCCATCAATTAAAGTCCTGTGAAGCTGTTTTAGACTTGAAAACACTGCGTCCGGCTAATATACGAGTCCTCTATACATAATATTGCTTTCTCCAGTGAAAAAAGTTGTTTCATCTGAGTCAGCAGAGAAATATGCACAGATCAACCATCATTTACAAGAAAAATCAGTCCGAAAACTTTCTATACAAATACACTGGTGGATTTTGATGTGAGAGGACAACAGGGGATGAACTTTTGGAAAAAAACATTATTATGGATTATGGACTGGTATGTTGGTCAGAACTGACAGTTTAAAGTTAAAATGTCTTAATGATGGATTTGTTTCTTACAAACATGCAGCTTTTCACTTCACAAGACATTAATCGATGGTCTGGAGTCGTGTGGATTACTTGAGAGTAATTGTAATGTTTTTAACAGTTGTTTGGACTCTCACTCTGACGGCACCCATTCACTGCACAGGATCCATTGGTAAGCAAGTGATGTAATGCAAAACTGTTCTGATGAAGAAACAAACTCATCTACATCTTGAATGGCCTGAGGGTGAGCAAACTTTCAACAAATTTTACTTTTGGGGTAAACTATTCCTTTAAAATTCTAAACAAGTCGTAGTCAAACACCAATATGTTTATAACCTATTATAACACAGAATGTAGCATTTCCAAAATCCCCAGAAGGCATAAATTAACATATGATGTCCAACTGAATTAAAGCATGGGTGAGATAATAAATTAAAATAAAAATTTAATTTAGTAAAAGCCTGCCAGCAGTGAGGATTGTTTGTAACCTAGAAAAGCATTTTGCTGAATTCTGGACATTATGGCCACTAAGGGAACACAAGTAAATAAAAAATTGAAAGACAATAAAATGTTTGGTTTTGTGAATTGATAGATTACCTTAAAGGGGTCATATGATGCGATTACATTTTTCCTTTCTCTTTGGAGTGTTACAAGCTCTTGGTGCATAAAGAACAAAATATGGTGCATAAAGTTGCAAATACTAAAGTCTCAAATCCAAAGAGATATTCTTTATAAAACCACGCCTACCTAAAACGGCTCGTTCTAACACGCCCCCACATGTCTACGTCACGATGTGGGAAGATTTGCATAACGATGTTCACGCAAAGAAAGAAGGCATAACTTTTATTCTCGCTGTAGTATTGTTGTTGCTGCCGCTGCCATGTCGTGAAGGCGCTGTGTGTTTTGTTGTGAAAGCGAAACTACTTTATTTGGCCTTCCAAAAGAGGACGATATACGCTTCGTCATGCCTGGAGCTGATCCGTGCTGGTCGCTGAGGAAATACATCAACTTCGCACTGTGGATCGCCGGATCGGCTTTCACCGTGGACGAAGCGGAGTCCAGCCCGGGGTCGTCACATGTGGTTGCCGCAAGCCCGCCAGACGCTCCTTCGTCGAATCCGCCGGCCGCACCGTACTCAAGCACGCCCGCCTCCGCTCACTCTAGCCCGTCGTGTGTGACGCTGTGTTTCGTTGTGAAAGCGAAACTACTTTGTTTGGCTTTCCAAAAGAGGACAAGACTAGAAATCAGTGGTTAAGTTGTATTTACAACACTGTTCCAGAACAGTTCAACCCAAATATTCAGATGTGTGCAGCGCATTTTATGGAGGACTGTTTCCTGATCCTGGGAGAGTAGACTACAATGCCGGCTGTTCTGACTCACAGACTGTAAGTAAGTTTTTTATATTTAAAGAATTTGCCACTGACGATTCAAACGCGAGTTTTAAGTAGCACTTGTTGTTTGTCATTTCACAATCACAAATGCATACATGGTTTTGTTTACACGGCGCGATGCAATGCAACGCGTAAAAAGACAGTACAAGTCATTATAATCCGTAATTATGTCCCCACTGGATGCAACAAATGCCTCGTTTATAATGGGTTTTAATGTTTTTGTCTCGTCGCTCCGGCCGGACAAGGCATCACAATATGGTAAGGGGCGTAACATTTCCGTCACACGCTTGAGATATTCAGCCAATCACAACGCACTGGATAGTTGGCCAATCAGAGCACACCTCGCTTTTCAGACCGATGAGCTTTGTAAAAATCGATGCGTTTCAGAAAGGCGGGGCATAGAGGAGAAACAATAATGTACAGTATGTGGAAAATAATGTGTTTTTTAACCTTAAACCGCATAAACACATTTCATTACACCAAATACACAAAATAATGTTATTTTTAGCAACATCATATGACCTCTTTAAAGAAAGCATAATTCAGTGGCATTCTCACCACCGTGGCCCTGTCTGATGTGTGTGTTTGAGTGTGTGGAAACAGAGTGCATCAGAAGTGTCGATCAGAGGTATTGAAGGCCGGGAGTGAGCCCAGACTCTAATGTTCAGAAGCGCCCTGGGATTCAGAAGAGGTTGGCGAGAGAGTCTCTAATCCCAGACTGGCTCATTAGTCATCGCTCTCCTTGATTAATGCATGTGTTTG
Source organism: Sinocyclocheilus grahami (assembly GCF_001515645.1). Classification (NCBI taxonomy): domain Eukaryota; kingdom Metazoa; phylum Chordata; class Actinopteri; order Cypriniformes; family Cyprinidae; genus Sinocyclocheilus; species Sinocyclocheilus grahami. The sequence goes on along the minus strand of NW_015507909.1, from coordinate 30,143 downwards.
TTTGTGTTGTGTGAGCCCTTCCCCTCTGCTTTCTGAAGCTGCTTAATGAATAATCATTTTATATGCAAGTGCCACAAAGCCTTGATCTTCTCAATGAGGAGCAGGAAAATTGGGATGTTAGCTAATGATATGATATGAGGGAGAGAAAGAGAGAAAAAAAAATAAAAAATAGCACATATTAAGCAACAAAAACAACAACATATACAGTAAAGTGAGGTATGAAAATACTATTATGTAAAATGAAAAAATGATATTCTAAATTCTGAACTTTTTCTACATCAATAGTGAAATAAGTAAATGTATGTCACTTATAGTGTCTCTGCACAGACAGTCAGATGATCTTGTTTCCACTCAAGCTCAAGATGCTCTTTAAATAATTTTTCAATCATGCTGAAGAACATGATCATAAGGTGTCACACACGTGTTAATATATAAAAAAAAAAACTTTACACAAATGTTTAAATTCAGCTGTTCTGCTGATAATCAAATTTGCAAAAATGTAAATTATATTATTAAACCAGAAAACAATGCAAAAACAGAAGCATTTTGACTAGTGGTCTCAGACTTTTGGATCTAACTTTACACACAATAATGTTAAAAAGTTTTGGATCTGTAAGATTTTTTTAATGCTTCTATTATGCTCATATTTGTCTGCATTAATTTGTTGAAAAATTCTGTAAATACAGTAAAATTGTGAAACATAACTAAAATGTAAAAATGTGCTCCAGTCACATGATCCTTCAGAAATCAATCTCAAGAAACATGTCTTATTATCAATGTTGTACTGCTTAAATTTTTTGTGGAAACTGCAATACTTCACAAAAAAAGTATTTATTTGAAGTAGAAATCAATTTTATAACAGTATAATGTCTTTACTGGCACTTTTAATCAATTTAATGCATCCTTGCAGAACAAAAATTATTATTTATTTTGGAAAAACAGTAGTGTAATGTGACACACACACACACACACACACACACACACACACCCACACGCACACACACACACAGTCTTCTTACATGACACTGAAAGGGCCAGATTTGCTGCTGCCAGTCACCTCAGCTGTAAAGTCCATGTCAGTCTGTACATGTATTCCCTACAAAAACAAGACAGATGCACAGAAACAGTGAGAAACTGCAAGAAAAAGGGGGAAAAAAATAAACATAGGACAAATAATGTGCAACATTCTTAAAAACAGGACAATTGATCATTTAAATGCATACATAATAGCAAACAAGTGTGATTTCAGTATATATATATATATATATTTTTTTTTTTTAAGTAAATAAAAAAATATATATTTTCACTTTGAACACCATCTTAAAAAATACAATGCTTATGGTGGGATATGCGACTAGACAACCAAATATGTCGGTTTGATGCAAATGTTCACAAACCACCATTTAAATAGCACAGATGGGATGCAAGAATGCATACTTTATATACACCCCTAAAAAAACACTTACAAAGAACATAAAGAAAGAAAATACATTTAATGGTAAAATAAGCAGGCAATAAATGCAAATGCTAGCTAATGACAAGTAAAACTAGTCTCCTTTATGTCTCCCTATGAAAAAGAGCCACATAATAGGATGTTATTTTACTTGCCAACCAGTTGCAAAGGCTCAAGGGAGGAATTTCCTCTGACAGAAATGGCTGCTGATTTGAGCATTAAAAGACCATTAGAGCGGATGTGCCAGAACTGATGAATTTCTCTCAAGAAAAAGACCAAATTTATCTCGTGTCAGGATTTGAGAATGATCATTAGTCATGTAGCTGCTTTTACTAGCGTATGAGTGTGTGTGTGTCCCATTATGCTTGAGAGTAATTACAAATATGTACCACGTATGTGTGTAAATGTGGTTTGTAACAGGATAATGACTTGCACAAGGCATATCAACGTGCGTGTCCAATGAAATGCAATAATTAATTGTATGTGGCATGTCAGACTTCACTTGGATGGCTATGTTTGTACCGAAGACATCATTTAGCGGATGTTGTGCCAAGCTTAGCTCATTTTTGTGCACACCGACATGGCCATAATGAGATCAATGTAACAAACTGTGTGAAAGCGCTGCTTTGATTAACCGAAAGGTGTCTAGTGACCAGTAGTAATGTATAGTATGTAGTTTTGGGCTGGGGAGCTGGGGGTGACGTCCGTGGAGAGGGCCGGTCACTCAAACGTATCGAGCAGCAGAAATACATCATGCTGCCCTTCAGCTCTGACAGAAAGTGTGGCAGGGGTCAGCATGAGCAGAAAGCCTAATGTACTTGCCTGTAACCTCTGACCCCATTAGCACCTGTCAATCAAACCCCTGCCTCTCAAAGCGGTCCTTTAGAAAGCCAAAAGTGTGATTGGCCGGCCCAATAATGCTCCATTTCCTTGCACACAGCCAGGAATCTCAATAGGTATGAGGCATAACCTAAGAGTATTTTGTTCAAAAGTGTTTTGTCATGATATTTTATAAGTACTTTAGGCACTTGTGTTTATGTGTGCATTCATATAACACAAGAATTTTCAAAAATATGTCATTTCCAAATGAGGAACTAGACTAGCTGTAAATCAACAGAAACATTTATCAGACTCTCTTGCATATTTGCTGCTTTTTAAAAAAAATCACTATCTATTTATGATAGTTTGACACAGTAGATTGATATATATTGAATCACGGCATGTTACCAGGTAGCTGGTGATACCCAGCCCTAGATAAGAAATATAGACGGATATATTAGCTAGATAACTGTACCTGACAGATCCAAAATGTTTGTATGTCAATGGATTATGCGAGTAAATATTTAAATGTTAAATTCTGTAAGCAACTTACTTGCTATCATTTAACTGTAATAAGGCCCTTTCACAAAAAGAATGTTACATATAACGATAGCTAATAATGATAAATATATTAGCCTCAGTACTAACAGATGATATTGTTTATGCTAACATGCGCTGTGTTCTGTCAACTCAACTGCAGCAGATGCTTTGAATTTGTATGGATTTTGATTGGCTATTAATGTTTTTATCATTAATCAGACAGAAAAAATGCTTTGAAAGTAGGTGTAGCGTCTGGACCACTCCAACACACAATATATATTTTG
>NW_015507909.1:15992-17244 GCF_001515645.1 Sinocyclocheilus grahami | reverse complement strand
TGAACGATTAATTGCATTTGCGATAATATCGCGATATGAAAAAAATTGATTTTCAATCGCAGAGGCTGCGATTACACGGTCACGTGACACGCGAGAGTAAAGAGTTGTGTTCGACTTGAAGATCGATTGGTGTATGACATCAAAGTACGGCGAGCGAGAGAAAGCATAAGGAGACGTCCGCGCTCTCTTATAGCTCTCGCAGTACTTTGATGACACGCACCCATCGGTCTAAGCAGCGCTGCATCAAGTCGAGCGCGGGCCATCAGCAGAAAAAGAAAATAAATAAAACAGTAAACAGCCAAAGGACGTAACTTAGAATGGGAGATGGATCGGTTTGTGAAAGGGAAGAGAAAAGCCATAGATGAAGTCGCACAGACCCAGGCAGGTGCTGGTCATTTAAAAGCTAAATGCAGAAAATATGACGAGGCATATCTTGCTCTCGGCTTCACTCACTGTGTCTATACCAGATGCTACAGTTGTGCGTTGCGCCACAACAGCTCTACACTGGACGCGACAAAGCAATCATTGCCAATCATTTTAACTTTGTGTCAGTACGTCATAAATAGAACAAGGCATCAGTTTAATGTCGGGTTTTGTCTTGTCGCGCCCTATACAGTCTATTGCGCTGCATCCAGTGTACACAGCGTCACTGGTTGTAATGGTTCTACTGTAAGCAACAGATTTGTTTTTATATTTCTGCAATCTACTTTAGTTTGTGTTATTTGTTACTGACTTTCATATCAATGTTTACACCAGGCTTATTTGTGCTTATTTGTTATTTGCTTTATGTTGTCATAATTATTACATGCTTACAAGGTTGGAAGTTCAACAAATCAGTCAATATACTGTGATTGTAGTTGTTAAAAATGTAATTCATATCAATTCATGCATCACCTAATTTCATCGTAGCATATAGGCCTGGCCTACAGAAAAGAACATTTATGATTAATCTATCTAATATTGTGTTGGTCATACTATACAATTATTTATAGCTTGTCTTTGTTGAATAATACAGAACATAAACAGCTTTAAAAAATAATTGCATATTGAATCGCAATATTGGTAAAAAAATCGCAATTAGATTATTTTCCAAAATCGTTCAGCCTTATTTGAAAGTTATTCCACTGATATCATTGCTCTGTGTCAATATTGTTAAGGTTATGGTGTGGACTTCACTATTCTCTTATAGTTACAGTTTCTGTCCAGTGTTTGAAATATTTTAACTAATCTAGGGCTGTAACTAATGATTATT
>NW_015507909.1:12749-14921 GCF_001515645.1 Sinocyclocheilus grahami | reverse complement strand
ATATTTTTTAGTAACACAAACATACCTAAGTGAAAACCAGGCTCCTTGCGCACGCTCCTTCGTCGAAATCGCCGGCCGCGCCGTTCTCAAGCCCGCCGCCTCTCCTCACTCTAACCCTCCTGCCGTTCCTCACGCTAGACCCCAGTCTCTGCTCACTGTAGGCCGCGGTGTGTGACGCTGTTTCGTTGTGAAAGCGAAACTACTTTGTTTGACTTTCCAAAAATGGACACGACTAGAAATCAGTGGTTAAGTTGTATTTACAACACTGTTCCAGAACACTTCAACCCAAATATTCAGATGTGTGCAGCACATTTTATGGAGGACTGTTTACTGATCCTGGTAGAGTAGACTACAATGCCAGCTGTTCTGACTCAAAGACTATAAGTACGTCTTTTATATTTAAAGAGTTTTTATATTTTATATATTTAAAGCTAGTTTTTTGGGCAGTGTACAGTAGGGCTTGTTGTTTGTCATTTCTCCGATCACAAATGCACACATGGTTTTATGTTTACGCGCGCGATGTAAAAAGACAGTATAAGTCATTATAATCCATAATTATGTCCCCACTGGATGCACCGAATGCCTTGCTTATAATGGGTTTTAATGTTTTTGAATCATCGCGCCGGCCGGACAGGGTATCATCACAATATGGCAAGGGGCGTAACATTTCTGTCTCACGCTTGAGGTATTCGGCCAATCACAACGCACTGGATAGCTGGCCAATCACAGCACACCTTGCTTTTTCAGATCGATAAGCTTTGTAAAAATTGCCACGTTTCAGAAAGGTGGGGCATAGAGGAGAAACAATAATGTACAGTATGTGGAAAATAATGTGTTTTTTAACCTTAAACTGCATAAACACATTTCATTACACCAAATACACAAAATACTGTTCTTTTTAGCAGCATCATATGACCCCTTTAAGATAACCAACTTAAGTACATTATGTATTATAACTAATACCTGCAGAGGGCACCAACATTTCACTTTACAGTGTGATTTAACGATGTTTAAACTCATAATCTTTTATTTTGAAATCACGATGTACAATAAATAGCATATTAAAGAATTATGATGTATTCTCCTGTGTTGGCAAAGGTTTATAAATGATTTACGTTACAAATCTAGTGAGAAAATGTACAGTTTTCCCAGATGAACGTTAAGCAATTCAAATTCACAGCATTTGCAGAGGAAGAGTTTAGCCCCTTTCACACATGGCCTATAGTCTCTACTGGTAAATTACCGGTAAGTTACCATTAAGAGATCATGTGTGAACACAAAACATTTTCAACAACATTACAAGTACACTTAAGGCAAAAGTGTAAGATTTAAGACAGCTAAAACATCAAGATGTTTATGTACCAGCAGTAAATCTAAAGACAACTTAGTATTTACAATAAAAAAAGTCTGGATGTAGGTTGAATGTCTCATTCCCTTGACAATGTGGCCTTTCTAACAAACACTAGCTTTGAAAACAGAGGTTAAGGCACTAAATAAACGTTTGCATGGTAAAAACGTCTTCAAGTGTCGACCCAGAAAAGACTACAAGCATTTACTCTTCATCCTATCATCCTCATGAAAGCTGACATTACCAGCACGTGCAGTTATGTCAGAACGCCTACCTTCATAGACAAGGCACCGCAAACAATTACCGAACGGTGACAACTGATGGCTTGTTCCCTTGTTAATACACACACAAAACACAAAATGGGCACACACAAGCTGGATAAACGCCCACCAAAAAAATAAAAATTAAAACGAGTGCGCCTGTGATTCATTCTCCTCTCATTTTTAATGATTAGTTTGTGCCGTTTGAGTCACGGTTTGATGCTGTTGCTAATTAAAGAACAAAAGCATTAATCTAGCGGCTGACTGATGATCTGATGAGCATGTCACCGGGTTTATTTGCTCGTAGTGCCTGATCTCCTCGCGCTGACCCTCATCTAATGAATGACATGGATGGAGCTGGCAGTAATGGAACAGTGCCGAACAAAGAGAAGGCGACAGCCTTGACAGAGCCAAGAGGGGAAGCAAACACACTGGAGGGTATGATGGGATACGCACCACATGCTGAGAGGGTTATGAGAGTTTGCTTGTCTATATATATATATATATATATATATATATATATATATATATATATATATGTGTATATATATATATATATATATA
>NW_015507909.1:11684-12722 GCF_001515645.1 Sinocyclocheilus grahami | reverse complement strand
ATATATATATATATAGGTGTTTGTTTCACCGTTTTAACCAAGGCAAACATCACATACACCTGTTTTCTAAATGAAGACATCTGCTCCCATTACTTATTCAAGCGTATGATTGTTATCAGACAATGAGCGGCAGAGTTTCAAATGTACACTATTACAATAATTACATTCTCCATTTAACATATGGACAAGACCTACAACGACATGGACGGCATGTTGTTGGAATTTGGGAAAATCAATGCAGATGTGAAAAAACCAAACCAAACACATAAGCAAACATTTGGCCTACAAAGTAATCTGGAAATACACTGACAATAAAAGGTGTTACCATGTTTTTGGAGATTTGACCCTGTTATTTGTAGAGTTCCATCCAAATATTACAGTATATGAATTTGGTCAATATAAAAGCCTGGTTTCACAGAAAGGGCTTAGATTAAGATCAGTCAATGCAAGTTACTTTTAGTTAAAATGGCTCAGATATGCATTTTAGTCTGCGACTAGGCTTAAAGGGTTAGTTCACCCAAAAATGAAAATTCTGTCATTAATTACTCACCCTCATGTCGTTCCAAACCCGTAAGACCTCCGTTCATCTTTGGAACACAAATTAAGATATTTTTGATGCATTCTGACAGCTCTCTGACCCTCCCATAGACAGCAAGGGTACTACCACGATCAACGTCCAGAAACTTAGCAAGGAGATCGGTAAAATAATCCATGTGACATCAGGGGTTCAACCGAATTATTACGACGCTACGAGCAGTGTTGGGGAAAGTTACTTTTAAAAGTAATGCATTACAATATTGCGTTCGGGGAATCAATGCAACAATGACAAAATGATTAAGGGTAATGTTGAGTAAACAATGACAACAAATCCCTTTAAAGAGTACAGAGAATTTAAACCTTATTCAGTTGAGCAAAGAAGAGTCAAATATCAAAGTTTACAAGATTTGTCTGGTCACATGTCTATTCCCATCGACACAGCAGGTGACCCACGAGCAAAGACGGTAAGAACCTCTGTCAACAATATACAACCAATTCCTC
>NW_015507909.1:9475-10422 GCF_001515645.1 Sinocyclocheilus grahami | reverse complement strand
CAAAGACGGTAAGAACCTCTGTCAACAATATACAACCAATTCCTCACAGGAAGTGTGGTGTTATTTACCATCAAACACACACACACACCCCACAGGAAGAGAGGCATCACAGCTCCAACAAGTGATACATTTAAAGTATCTCTTCTTGGTGACTATTAAACCCACAGGGTTCAAGATACGAAAAAAATACTCCCAGAGCAATTAGCAGTCTCTGAGATCCTCCCAGAGGACGACTGTTCTAATGATGGCAGAGACAGACAAATAAACATGCATCTGACAGATCATAAGACCAGAAAACTTACAGGCCATGTGAAAACATGAAAAAATAGACTTGCTATTGAAAATAATTGATAATGAGGGATGCACAAAAACAAAAATGCTGACAGTATTTGTTGGAAGTGATTAGCAATCTCTCCATTTATTTTTAAGATACTGGTTAGTTTGAATGAAAAAAACAAAACAGTGGTATTCAAGCTGGGTAATATACTGGATATTTAGTGGTGATTAAACTTCCATTAGTTAAAGATGACCACCTAAATGCTGGAATAAAATGGCAATAATTATCCGAAAGAATTGTTGCGTCCAAACTAATTACATCTCAAAATCACTTAAAATAATGGCCTGTGAAAGCTCAAATAGAGTCTGTGGGAAATTCTGGATCATGGACACCCACCAATTTGGCTTTTAAGATCCTTTCAAATGGGTTAGTTCAGCACTTCTTTTGTCTTTGGAGAGGGAAGAGTATTTTCTGAAAAGTTTAAAATATCTGCCAGTGCTCCTCAGTGGGAGGCGAGGGCAAACCCAAGGGCCGTTTCTCTCCCTTTTCCAACCACTTACTTCTGCCGAAAAGGGCAAGTGACAATCTGAGCAATTACAAAGGCCTATTACCTCAATCAGGTATAGACCCTCTCTTTCTCTGTCCATCTCCCTCCCTCTCTGGTGGTTTT
>NW_015507909.1:8959-9465 GCF_001515645.1 Sinocyclocheilus grahami | reverse complement strand
TCTAACCCTGTCATTTCTCAGGCACACTCACTTATTACGGACACGCCGCATGTTCCTGCAGCCAGGAGGAGGAACACGCAGAGCAGACAGGTTCAGTAGAGAAAAAGACAGAGAGAGGTGGAGATGTGTGAAAGACCATGAAGAAGAATGGTAGGTCAAAGAGAAAGAAAGAGGCTGTTCTAAAACCTAGTCAACAGCCCTTTAATACTGTGCCATTCAGAAAATAACTGAAAATGCCTTAGAAATTACATTTCTAAATTTTTTATTCTAAAACATGGCCATTCTAATTAACTAAAATTACATGTAAAAAAATATATATTATTATTATTTCAGCTAGTTGAAATGGCAAGTAAATGGAATTAAATACAGAACTGCTTTTTATACAATTATAATTATTTAGGAATTCATAAAAACAGCTGTTTTTTTATATATATATATATATATATATATATATATATATATATATATATATATATATATATATATATATACACACACACACATAC
>NW_015507909.1:0-8048 GCF_001515645.1 Sinocyclocheilus grahami | reverse complement strand
CTTCCATTTACGGATTATGGAGGCCACTGTGCTCTTATGAACCTTAAGTGCAGCAGAATTTTTTTTGTAACCTTGGCCAGATCTGTGCCTTGCCACAATTCTGTCTCTGAGCTCTTCAGGCAGTTCCTTTTGACCTCATGATTCTCATTTGCTCTGACATGCACTGTGAGCTGTAAGGTCTTATATAGACAGGTGTGTGGCTTTCCTAATCAAGTCCAATCAGTATAATCAAACACAGCTGGACTCAAATGAAGGTGTAGAACCATCTCAAGGATGATCAGAAGAAATGGACAGCACCTGAGTTAAATATATGAGTGTCACAGCAAAGGGTCTGAATACTTAGGACCATGTGATATTTCAGTCTTTCTTTTTTAATAAATCTGCAAAAATGTAAACAATTCTGTGTTTTTCTGTCAATATGGGGTGCTGTGTGTACATTAATGAGGAAAAAAAATAACTTAAAACAAATGATTTTAGCAAATGGCTACAATATAACAAAGAGTGAAAAATTTAAGGGGGTCTGAATACTTTCCGTACCCACTGTACATACACACAAACATCGCGATTAATCACATCTGAAATAAAACTGTTTACATAATAAATATACACAATACACATACATATCTTATGTATATTATATACACACACACACATTCAGTATATATTTTGAAAATATTTACATGTATATACATTTATACAGTACATTCATATTCTTATATTTTATATTGTACATAAATATATTTAATATATAAACAACATATTTTTCTTAAATATATACATGCATGTGTTTGTATTTATATATACATAATAAATATACAGTATACGCACATATGTAGGCTAAACTAAAACTTTTATTTTAGATGTGATTAATTGTGATTAATCATTTGACAGCACTGATATATATTTATAGAATTGCTTTTCATGGCAGGATTTCTTCTTCTCTAACTTCTATTAACACAGCAGCAGTCAAATTTATTCATAGGTTTTGCCTAATGAGACCGAATACAATAGCCATGCAATACAGTTTCATTTAGTTCATTTAGCCATTAAGAGAGATCTGCCTCAGAAGCTTATTGCTGAATTACATTAATGCACATCCATATCAACTGAATAGAAAAACGAAGTAACATGACAATACCTATAAAAGCTTCTTATTGAGATTATAGCGATTAGGATGGACAAAAGCCAATTTAAACAGTCATACATTAAATCTACATGATCAACTATTACATAGAGAGTTGACAGACAGATACGAAGTCAAACAGACAGAGGGATGGATTTACTGAACAGTTGTGCCATGTTATTTCAGTGCATTATTCACTATTCAATAAGTGAGTTTAAATAGGTACTGAGTTGTTATAGCACTGTATTTTAAATGAAGTTTTTCCTATGTAAATTAGGCTAATATTGTACCGTATTCACAAAACTCAGTGCTATCTGCCAAGAAAACTGAACATTAAACTATTACTGCTAACAAGTTGTGAATATCGTGCTCTGATTTCAAAAGACCAAGAAAATATGAAACTAATAGCAAGGGGAGGAGACTGCGTTAAATTCGGTAGCTACTGCATGTTTAACACGTGGGCATAGTTTGTTAACTTGGGAATGTCAAAAACAGGGAGGGAAAAATTCCAGTAATAGTCTCCTGCCACATTTTCTAGGTTTCTTTGCCTGGCTTTTCTTTGTTCAGGTTCTCTCTCTTTCCGTCACACACAAACACATATCTCCTCCAGCTGTACATAAGCCTTCATCAACGAAAAGTGCCAGTTTAATTACACCCAATGGGCTGAAAGAAAGAGAGGGAGAGGGCGAGACAGAGAAATTGATGTTAATTGGGGGTTTGTGAATGAGAGGCTGTTGGATTAAAAGCAGAGCCGTTTTAATTTGAGATCATGTATCCCTTTTGAGTGACATTTTAAAGAAGCTCACGAGAGTGCAGACAGTGTGCGAGAGTTCACACTACAGACAGGAGTCTAAGACAGCGTGAGGCTGCGCTAATCAGGCACAAGTCAGGCCTTGACATCACAAGGTGGAAACACATGGAAACATACTCATCTTTATGCAGATGGATGCAAAAACACACACTCAAGCACAAAACCACTGATGCAGGACTGAGCAGTATGATGGGTTTATACCCTATGAGAATAGTAATGCGTCAACAGAAATCACAAACCATAGAAGTAAAGATTGTTAGGTCACAACTTGACACATTAAAGGGGTTGTTGCTAAAAAGAACATTATTTTGTGTATTTGGTGTAATGAAATGTGTTTATGCAGTTTAAGGTTAAAAAAACACATTATTTTCCACATACTGTACATTATTTTTTCTCCTCTATGCCCTGCCTTTCTGAAACGCATCGATTTTTACAAAGCTCATCGGTCTGAAAAGCGAGGTGTGCTCTGATTGGCCAGCTATCCAGTGCGTTGTGATTGGCCGAATACCTCAAGCGTGTGACGGAAATGTTACGCCCCTTAACATATTGTGATGCCCTGTCCGGCCGGAGCGACGAGACAAAAACATTAAAACCCATTATAAACGAGGCATTTGTTGCATCCAGTGGGGACATAATTACTGATTATAATGACTTATACTGTTTTTTTACGCATTGCGTTGCATCGTGCCGCGTAAACATAAAACCATGTCTGCATTTGTGATCGGAGAAATGACAAACAACAAGCGCTACTCTACACTGCTCAAAACTCGCGTTTGAATCGTCAGTGGCAAATTCTTTAAATATAAAAAAACTTACTTACAGTCTGTGAGTCAGAACAGCCGGCATTGTAGTCTACTCTACCAGGATCAGGAAACAGTCCTCCATAAAATGCGCTGGACACTTCTGAATATTTGGGTTGAACTGTTCTGGAACACAACTTAACCACTGATTTCTAGTCTTGTCCTCTTTTGGAAGGTCAAAGTATTTTCGCTTTCACAATGAAACACACGGCGGGCTTGAGTGAGCGGAGGCGGGCGGGCTTGCGGCAACCACATGTGACAACCCCCGGGCTGGACTCCGCTTCGTCCACGGCATCCCTGAGGAATCTCTATCTCTTATGACTAATACCTGTAGAAAATGTATCCGCAAGTTTCCACAGTTTCCAAGGTTACAAATATTATCTGCTGTCTCCATCCTCCAGAGTTCTGATTTCAAATTGAAAAGAATCATTTTTAAAGTGGATTTAGATAATAATGTGCGAAATGAATCCAGATGGTTTGTGTTCCACATGCTACATAGAGAGTGCAGGAAGGTGCACAGCACTATTCTGGAATGAATACTCTTTAATATAGCCACAGATGCCACGATCACGCTGCACACAAAAACCCTAAGAGCAGACTGAAAATGCCCATTCCAAAATGACTGATTTTTTGTTTAACTTATTTGCAAAAGTTTGTGAACAGTTTCAAATCTTTGAGAGATATTCAATGTTTTGTGTGAATCACTTAAAAGCAAGCAAACAAGGCAAGACTTTCCTCTATATTGGATTCAAGTGGCTTTTTCTTACAAGATTATACTTTTAAGTTATTAAACTGGTTGAAAAGTGCTTTACTAGTCTGAACCACAGGGACCAAACCACAATTTGAAACAACATGAAACATGAGCTCTCAGAAGTGAAGAACAATTGCTAAGCAAGTCTTCCCAAACAATTTACATACGAGAACAATCTACAAAAACAAAAAAAAATTGTGTTGTGTTTGATGAATAAGACCGAATACACCGTACTGAGGATGAACTAGACACCTGTAGTTTGGCAGGTTATTGACATCGTTGAAGTAATCAGAACTTATTACTTTTGCATGGACAGAAAACAAAGTTTACAAAGTCTATACAATTATTTTCTTTTTTGTTTCCATTCAACTGCAATATGTATAAGGCACACTACTATTCAAAAGTTTTGGGATTGGTAAGATTTTTAAAATGTCCTTTGTTTTTTTTCCTCTTATGCCCACCAAGGCAGTATTTATTTGATAAAAACTACAGTAATATTGTTTAATATCCCTACAATTAAAAAATATATATATTTGAATATTTTTTAAAAGGTAATTTATAGAGCCCGACCGATATATCGTTTTGCCGATATTATCGGCCGATATGAGCCTGTCGCCGATATATCGGTATCGGCGAATATGCCGCCGATATGAAATTTTTTTACAGAACATATAACACAGATAAAATGCTTGAAATGGTGTAATTACTTAGTTTGTCCAGCACAGCATGCTCTATTGTTTGCTACTGGTGACCTGGATGAAACGCTTTAAAGCTTAAGTCTATGGAAAACCATTAAAACTTTGAATGGCCATATCTCCATAACGGCACGGCGAATCCGCACTAAATTCGGGAGATCCCGAGGAAACTTCTCTAACATGAATCGAGTGTACGTCTACAGGCCCGCTTTCTAATGAGACCACTTTACTGTTCAGTGCACTGATGTCACTCATTTTGGATAATAAAGTTTATTGTTAAGTAGTTAAATGCCCTGCCTCCTTTACATATATTTGTCACGTCATTATAAGTGTTTGATCACCACATTTGAGTGATCATTGCAAAAAATGTTTATGTATATATATATTCTGTTTATATATATACTGTATTCTATATACTGTATAGTACCAGTCAAATGTTTGGACCCTCGAATGGGAAAGTGTCCAAACTTTTGACTGGTACTATAATATACACAAAGAATATCAGCCGATATATCGATATCGGCCTTTGTTTACTCCTCAATATCGAATTTTTTGTAGCTATTACTTCAATCTTTAGGGCCTTTCGCACCGCAGGAACCTTTTCATAGTACCAGAACTAATTGTGGAACTACCCACTTTTCGGCGTATTCGCACCGCCGGAACTGGGAGCGATTTTAGTACCGGACTGCCTTTTTCGAGAACCAAATTAGCTCCTTGGGGTCTTCTAATTTAAATAGTACTGGGAAATAGTTCGCGCAAAATCGTCCCAGTACTTTAGTACCGTACATTTAGTTCTGAAAACTAAAGCGGTGCGAAAGGGCCTTTTGTCACATGATTGTCCAGAAATTATTTTGTAACATTAAAAAAGTCTTTACTGTCAGATTTGATTCCTTCAAAAAATATTCTATTCTATTCTATTCTTTCCCCAAATCCAGGCTGGTACAATCCAAAAAAAATAAAACTTTGTCATGTCAGATGATCTCTTCCTGTCTAAGTGGGCAGATTTTGCCTAGATGATTTTGGCTGCAATGTGGACCTTTATGTTATTAGTCAAAAGTCTAGCAATGCAAAACCACCCTCTCCCCACATCAGAACAAGTGCAAACAAGGCAAAACTGTAAAGGCAGCAACCCACCATCTGGCCCAAATACTTTTTCCATATTCCACTGCACAACCTATTATCTATGTGTGTGTATCTGAGAAAGAGATACGTCTGCGAGTTTGTGTGTTTGTTTGACAGAAAGAGAGCAGAGAACCCCCATCTCTGATGTGCCACAGGTGCTGTAAGCCCCGCCGGAAATAACGTTTCTTAAATACAATGAAAACACAGAAGTCAGCCAGTCGGCTGCTAAATGATATACAGGCGATGAAGGGAGAGATGAAGGAAGCACGGAGCAGCATAAGAGAAGAGGAAACGGGGACGGCCGCAGGTGTGAGGGCACCCAAGAAAAATGCTTTAATGTGTAATGAATATCTAAGGAAGAAGGCCAAACCAACAAAGGGAAGATGGCAAAGGTCTTGTGGACAGAGACTGAGGCCGAAGTGCAGGAATCGGGTTGCAGAAGAAGGAAGAGTCTCTGTTCGAGAATGTTTGTGGAGCGTTCCGGAACACTGATAAAGGTGTGTGAGCATGAGCACATTATACTCTTGAGGTTCCGCTGTCCGCTTCACATTCCTGTCACCCGGAAAGAGAGGGAGTTCCCTTAACCCTTCAGGGACAGCAGGGGGTGTAAGATGCTTGGGGTCTTCTGACCCCGGAGGAAAGGGATAAACTCATCCATCTTGGTACTGAGGCTTTATCTGTCAGGTTGTGTTGATTTTGGTGTCGTGCCGCAGGTTTCCTGTCTGTCTGAGGGTGCGCAGACAAAAGAAAAGTTTCTCATCAGACACATAAATTATCCAAAAGCCCCTCCATGCCACCTGATACTGAAGGAATGCCTCTGCTCTGATCTCAGCTTATAACAGGCATGGAGAACACACAAACCCTCAATAAATCAAACACAGGACCTAAAACCACTCAGGGTAACAGAGAAAATGCTAATTAATTTCCAGCATGCTTTCGGCCACTTGTATCAGTCACTCAGACACTACTACATGTAAAGGCCTATTTGCAGTGTGAAAGTTCAGTATGGCAAGATATTGAATATGTTATGTTCCTTATATATTCCTACAATAATATTGTTTAATATTCCTACAATTAAAATATGTACATATTTGAATATTTTTTAAACGGTAATTTATAGAGCCCGACCGATATATCGTTTTGCCGATATTATCGGCCGATATGAGCCTGTCGCCGATATATGGGTATCTGCGAATATGCTGCCCATATGCCGGCGATATGAACATTTTTTACAGAACATATAACGCAGCTTGAAATGGTGTAATTACTTACTTTGTCCAGCAGAGCGTGCTGGAATATTCTGGAATCGGACACTTAAGGTCAGGAATTGGATACTTGTAAAATTAAAAAATTTTATTTAGTTGGCGAAAAGGGACTTTTAAAAATGTATATATCTTTGAATCATTCATTACAGAGATTTATTCGAAAATGCTGATTCATCCAGTAATAAAACAAGTAAATCTTGAGTGAGTCATTGAATCATTAATTTATAAATTGCATGTTATTATGTTAAGTTTTCTAATGAGAAAAAACTAAATTTATCCAGAATAGTCTATTTTGCAACAGCTAGTCGAGTCCATTTTTATGTAGCCTGCTGTTTTTTTGTTCATGGTATTCAGCTGCAACTAAATGTTTTGCAAAAACAGCACACAAGACCCTAGATGACTCACCGGTGATATTGCAACTGCATATTTGAGATAAAAATACCCAACATTCGCATTATATATTCAGTTTTTGTTGCTGTGTGGTTGCTAAGGTGTTCTGCGTGGTTGCCAGTTAGGGATTTTTCAAACTTTCTAGATGACATGCATTCTCAAATATATAAATTTTTTTCCCCCAAAATCTGAAAAACGTTTTTCCTAAAATATAAAGAAAGCTATATATTATGTAAATTTATACTGTGAAATTTTTTATATATGAATATTTTAATAAATAATCTTATAATTACACCATCTAATTCTTCAAATGTCTGTTTTGACAGTCTTTCTGAATTAGCAGTATAGTCTGATGAAATATTACTGTTTTTTTACTACGTCTAAAATATTATTGGATTTTTATATATACAGTATGTGTGTGTGTGTGTGTGTTTCATCTTCTATTAATGACTAATACAACAGCCAGTATTTACAGTATATGTTAGAACTGATAATCAATATGATTGTCAATATTATTTTTTTCAGTTTTATTCTGTTTCGGAGAGGCAACATTTTTATCCCAAATTGTTGCATTAAGTAAACATTTTTATCCCAAATTTGTCACATCAACATAACATAACATAACATGACATAATATAACATGACATAACATAAAACATAACATGCATTTATATTGCAAAAAATAAAACAATTATGTCTGAAATATTATTGAATTTGTATTGAATATCATTGAAAATAATTTATTTTCAAATTATTTTTAATTTGACACCGTTAAATAGAATTGAAAAAAAAAGATAAAGGATGTCAGATGCAGTGCATTTAATGTTTGTAAAGGCATCTTAAACCAAAAACTTAAAGATGACCATATGACCAATATGGTCATGACCAGGGTTTGAAATTAACTTTTTCACTCACCAGCCAATTAGGCTACTAAATTTTTAAGTTACCGGCCATTCATAATTTCTACTAGCCAAAAAAATTAAACGAATAAATTATGAAAAAAAGGCCAGAGGTAAGCCAACAGCTTGAGTCTGTCCACACTGGATTGCGACAAAGTGACCACTGCAAATCATTTGTACTTTGTCAAACAG
>NW_015507908.1:22747-38506 GCF_001515645.1 Sinocyclocheilus grahami | reverse complement strand
GAATGTGGGCAGCTGTGTTTTCCCTTCTCCGGAATGTAAGCTGCTTGCAGTGGGAGGCAAAAGTCTTCTTTTTCGTGGTATTATTCCAGAGAGTTTTTAGTTTTAGTGTTTGTGCCAAAAATATGTTGTTTGAGCACTGTGCTGATCTGTTGAAGTAAAAATCTTAGAAAAATCTTAGAAAAGTACAGAAATAGGGAGCAAAGCGCAGAGCAGTAAGCAAAAACGTCCGAACGGTAGCGAAGCCGGAAGTGCAAAAAAACCAGCATAACATAAACGCCAATAAATCAAGGGTCAAGAGCCCAACAAAAGGAAACACTGGTCTCCTTAATGGTGATTTCAGGGGTTTTGTTAAATGTGAGCCAAAATCATCACAATTAAAAGAACCAAAGACTTAAACTACTTCAGTCTGTGAGCATTGAATTTATTTAATACACAAGTTTCACAATTTGAGTTGAATTACTGAAATAAATTAACTTTTCCACGACATTCTACTTTATTGAGATACACCTGTACTTTCTTAGAATTATGTGACAGTTGCATTAATTTTGGGTGTAATGCTGCCTTTGAATAACAGCTAGATTTTTTTTCATCCAGAACCCAAACTGCCTGCTTGAAGATGAACATGGATGACGCAATAAAAATCTCCATTTACAACAAAGGTACTGTAATGGTGCTTTTCCACTGCGTGGTACAACTCGGCTCGGTACGGCTCAGTACGGCACGGCACGGTTCGGCTCTGCACGGTTTGCATTTTCACTGCAGTTCAGTACCACTTTAGAGTGGGCGAGATTATTCACATGTCGTTATAGTTGCGCTGCCTCTACTACCACGACTCCTAAAAAAACTTTTTCATTCCGTGTCGCCCCATCAAGCTCTCGCTGAATCCGCTCCTCTGCGATCAACAAGAGGAACGTCTGTTCTTCCGCAACAGACAACAAAACATTTTAGTTGTTAAAAAAAAGGTGCGCTTGTTCAAAACCATTGCGTTCAATCCTTCGCTGGCTGTGCTGATTTAAATCTAGCAGTTCTTTTGTGTCGCAAGTTCAGTGACGCAGGTAGTGACGATTCTCTCCGGCCAATCCGTGATCAGCAGAGTTTACACGTCACGTTTTGGTAACGTTACGGTTCACTTGAAATCTAAAATTATGATTGAACCATTGATGTCACATGGACCATTTTAACGACCTCCTTACTATGTTTCTGTGCCTTGACCGTTGTGGTAGTACCATTGCTGTCTATGGAGGGTCAGAGAGCTCTCGGATTTAATCGGTGGCTGTGGGTTAACATTATTCTTTTGATTTTTTTTACATTCAGCGCAAACAGCTGTTGTTGAGGCTTGCACTGCCTGATTGTTTGTGAGAGACTTTCATGGAGAAATGAAATGTGTAACGGCATTCATAGAAACATACTGCGGTAAAAATTCAACATGTTTAGTTTATTTCTAACATGATGTATTTAAGTAACATACATGACAAGGGAACTATTTTGCTGAATATTTTTACGGGTGCAAATATTACCTTGATTTTAGTTCAACAAACAAGTACATTTTAGACACAATATTGACTGTTTTGTTCTGTTTCACCAATGAAAATAGTCCCAAAGAAAGATGACAGCAGAAGTATTTCACATTCTCCAAGCAACACTCTGCATTGTTTCAGAACAGCTTTTTGAACCAACCAATCAGTTAAATAAATAAGTGAATTCCCATCATCTACTGCGGTTTAGTGTATTTAGAAGTATGATTTTTTTCCTCAGCATATCTTTTTTGTATAGGCCTATTAAAAATGTATTGCAGTTGTAATTTTGCACTGTAAATTTAATTTGATTGGTAACAGCCAGATGATGCATACATTTAATAAGGTTAAAAAACATTGGTGTTACGTTCCCAATTAGTCTAGGGTTAGAGGAACAAGTAACAGAATAGAAAAGGTGATGTGTGGAGGCAGCGAGGTTCAATTCCCAACCTCAGAGCTTTAACAAAAGGCCAAGAATCTCGATATCAAAACAAGTTATTTTATTTGACAGATATGGGAGGATGTCCAAACTTCAAGAGTGGGCAAGGCCAAAATAACAAACATAAACCCACTATTTGGGAGAAACTAACTAAGCTATAGAAAGAAAAGAAAAGAAAAATACAATAGATATAACTACCTCCCTAACTAGCATTAACAGGAGAAAAATCAGAAAGAAAATGGCACCCACCTCTCTACGAACACATTCCCAATAAATTAACAATGTAAGTTTAATAGGTAACAAACAATAACATATGTAGGGACAAACAAATAATAACTTCCAAAACAAACCAGATTTCTTGTCGTAGGCGTCAATTACCACAAGAGTGTTAACACAATAACACTGTAAAGAAATCATTCAACAAAGTATTAACCTTTATTAAGCTAAATAACAACCTGGAGTAAATATAACAATAACATAAGTAAGGACAAACAAATAATAACTTCCAAAACAAACCAGATTTCTTGTCGTAGGCGTCAATTACCACAAGAGTGTTAACACAATAACACTGTAAAGAAATCATTCAACAAAGTATTAACCTTTATTAAGCTAAATAACAACCTGGAGTAAATATAAAAAATAAGAAGACAGATCAGTGGTTCTCAAAGTGTTCCGGTTGGGCGCATGAGTATTGCAGGGAGGGCGCTGGCAATCAGCAGAAAAATAAAATAAATAAAACAGTAAACAGCCAAAGGACGTAACTTAGTATAGGAGATGGATCGGTTTTTGAAAGGGAAGAGAAAAGCCATAGATCACACACATAAGTCACACAGACCCAGGCAGGTGCTGGTCATTGAAAAGCTAAATGCAGAAAATATGATGAGGCACTAGGCGTGACAAAGCGACAGTGGTGGACGAAGTACACAAATCAAGTACTTGAGTAAAAGTACAGATACATATAATAAAATATTACTCCAGTAAAAGTAAAAGTACTCCTTTTTCAATTTTACTCGAGTGAAAGTACAAAAGTACTCAATTTTTTATGTACTTAAGTAAAAAATTACTGACAGATAGATTTATTTTGCAATTTTATATAGGCTACTTAATTTAATTTTATATTGGCACATATTTTTTATAATCCTACTGCTCAAAATACCTAGGATTTTCCTAAAATAACCACTATATGGAGTCAAGATATATTTTTGTTGTTGATATGGACTACGTTGAGGAGAGTGATGTAGTAATGTTCACTGTGAAGCTTACACTGTGATGTACCTGAGAGAAAACAGATTTGACCATCTGATTTTCACCAGTAAGAAAAAAGTGTTTAAAAGCTTGTTGTTCTGCAGAATATCACAGTTATATATATGACATGAGAATAAGACCTGAAGTTAGGAAGAACATTTTAAGGAAAATATAATTATATTTTCATAATGATTTTTTTCTTAGCAAACCTTGTCTGTGGTGTAAAAACACCCCTGGCCAAATGCCCCCAGAGGGCATCACTTCCCACTTTGATAATTACTGTAGTTACCATTTTCTGAACATCACATCCTTTCTTTTCCCCCAGATGTAATCTATCTAGGTGGTTGAATAAAAATAGTTGGACTTTATATCTAAAAATTACCTCAACTTAGCACCAGCAAGCTTGTTAGCTAGTCAGTTAGCATCAGCTAACAATATTTACTTATTTCAGTATGATTATGATGAATAAACATTCATATCTTCAGTTCACTAGAGACTCGCACTGAACGGTTCATTTGAATCAGTGAGTTGCCGACTCGAGAACAGCTGCAATCGGTTCATTCTAATTCGTGAATGAATCGTTTGGTGCGATTTGCGAACCGATTTAAAAGGTTAATTGAAAAGAATAAGTTCGTTCATGAATCAGACACCACTTCTGCATGTCGGAGCACGTGATATATTATAAGGAGTATCGATATGTTTTATGAAATGTAGTGAAGTAAAAAGTACGATCTTATGCTTTGGAATGTAGTGAAGTAACAGTAAAAGTTACTAAAAAATAAAACTACTCCAGTAAAGTACAGATACTTGAAAAATTTACTTAAGTACAGTAACGAATTAAAACTACTCCGTTACTGTCCACCACTGCAAAGCGACCATTGCAAAACATTTTAACTTTGTGTCAGTACATCATAAATAGAACAAGGCATCAGTTTAATGTCAGGTTTTGTCATGTCGTACCACACCGCATCCAGTGTAGACAGCGTCACTGATTATAATGGGTTCTACTGTATTTTGCCGCTGCGTCCGGTGTAGACACAGTGTTTAATATCGTTGGTGAGGAGGAAAGCCTGTGTGTGTCCTATGCCTTAGCGGACAGCATGAAACCCACAATAAATAAATAAATAAATAACCGAGAGAATAATAATAATAACAATAATTACAGTTATTCTCTCTATGCAATTTTTCAATTTTATCAAGTGATGCAGGCATTTTTTCCCTGTAGGTTTTCTTTAATTAAAAAAGCATTAATTTTTCATAATGTTTAGTAAAATTATTTGGTAGTCTGAGGTGGGATGGGAAATCGGTAAAAAGGGGGCACCAGATTTTTTTATAGGTTTAAAGGGGGGTGTGAGTAAAAAAAAGATACTCATATGGTGTCATATGTATACTTTCAATAAATTAGTCTTCACATAGTTTCTGAATACTAAATAGGCTGGTTAATTTAGAAAGTTTTCAGTATTGTTTGTGATCTTAAGATGTAATATGTATTTGTATTCTTTCTGTTTAAACTGTTGTATGCTCCTCTGTTATAGGCCATGAGGAAAAACTCTATCATGCTCACAGAGAATAGAGCTCAGTGCTGCTAACTGGGAGAGCAGCTGGAAAACTGGAGGAGAACAGTTGAACACCTATTAATACAGATGACTGTATCATTTTTCTGCAAGAACCACAACAAGCAAAGACAATGATAAGCACTCTGAGCAAACAACAGTCAGACGCTTGATTATGCACTGCACTTTACTGAGTTCTTCAACATATGATGCTGAGCATTTACTGTATAAATAATACTTCCCGCTAAAAACTTTATAAGAATGTTAGGGGATAATGTTCTAATAATGTTGTGACTAAAAAAGAGAATGTCATCCTACCTTTTAGAAGAACGTTCTAAGAACAAAAATAAAACTAAAAACTTTATAAGAATGTTAGGGGATAATGTTCTAATAATGTTGTGACTAAAAAAGAGAATGTCATCCTACCTTTTAGAAGAACGTTCTAAGAACAAAAATAAAACTAAAAACTTTATAAGAATGTTAGGGGATAATGTTCTAATAATGTTGTGACTAAAAAAGAGAATGTCATCCTACCTTTTAGAAGAACGTTCTAAGAACAAAAATAAAACTAAAAACTTTATAAGAATGTTACAGAATACTGTTTTAACAGTGTTCTCACTAAACAATTTTAGAATGTTTTTAGACAATGTTATCCTATCTTTTGAGAGAACGTTCTGAGAGCATAAATAAAACTACCCGCCAAAAACATTATAAGAATATTAGGGAATGATGTTCTAACAATGTTATCGCTAAACATTTTTAGAATGTTTTTAGAGAATGTTATCCTACCTTATAGGAGAACGTTCTGGGAACACAAATAAAACTACCCGCTAAAAACATTGCTAGAACAATCCATGGTAATGTTCTTAGAAAATTTTTACGAACAAAACATTTCTAGCTGGGGATTCGCGCGACGATAGACGCATTTATGTAGATCGGGGGCGCATTCCCTTCAGAAACAAATGTAATCCACTGCGAGTTCAGCGGCTCAGATGTCGGGAGTAAATGACGACTGCTATGTTCATTATTACATCCAACAACAGAACACCTCAATCGCTTAGGAGTCATTCTTGTCTACATCTGCTCCAGCGGTGAAACAATGGCGGACTGATGACAGTCACTCAGGGTGGAGCTAAGGTAAGACGCCAGTCCAGTCTGTGCTGAAACACTACTGTCAATCAAACTATCATGGGACGGGCCTGTCTGTGTGACGTCACAAAGACAGGCATCTGAGGTTCTTCAAGCGATGCCATAGAAGAACCATTTTTAGTTCCACAAAGAACCATTCAGTCAAAGGTGCTTTAAAGAACCATCTCTTTATTACCTTTTTATAATCTCAAGAACCTTTTTTCGCCACAAAGAACCTTTTGTGAAACAGAAAGGTTCTTCAGATGTTAAAGGTTCTTTATGGAATCATTTAGACAAAAAGGTTCTTTTATGGCATCGTGAAGCACCTTTATTTTTAAGAATGTACTTGACAACTAATTATGTTAATAATTACTCAAATAATTGAATGTAGAAGAGCTAAATAAGGTCAACTAAATAAATGTAATAATATTTATTTATATTGATCCGTAGGCTCCCCACTGGCAGCAAGACACAGTACCCAGGGATGCAAACTAATCATGGGTGACAAAGACGTGCACCCCCCCTCAAAATAAAACCCTACATTTTATAAGCACTTAAAATAATTTAAAGCCTTTATTATTATTTTTTAACTCTGCCAAAAATTCATTTTAAATGTTCCCTTTCATTCATGAAGAAGACAGGGGGGAAAATTGTCTCCTGGTGGAAAACAAAGACTTATGATGAAAATGACATGAAATTACCATTATATCCAGTAGATGACATCAGAGGATCACTCATTAGCTCAGTTGCCATTTCAACTCCTTAGTTTTTCTCACGTCTTGCGTTTGTATTTATTATAAAATGACTATGAAGTAGGGCTGTGCAAAAAAATCGAATGTGATTTTCATACGCATCGTCAGTAAAGGCGCTCCTGTGATTAGTAGTAAATCTCCAGCACGTGCTTTCAGATGGAGCGGCATTTACTACACAGAGCCGTAGTTCACTGACAAGCTACACAAAATCGCGTTCAAAATCGGCAATTAATTGCCTGCGATCGTATTCGATTTTTTGCACAGCTCTACTATGAAGTATAGCAAGTGCAGGAAGTCACAAAGTCTCATGTCATTTAAAAATAAATAAATAAGGCCAGACACCAACAGCCTAGTATGGTAAATTATTTAAAGGGGTCCTATTATGCTCTTTTACAAAGTCTTGATTTTGTTTTGGGTGTATACTAGAACATGCTCTATTTTTCACATAATTTACATTATTACAATACCTTTCTCCCTTAGTCTGGCACAAACGGCTCGATTAGTTCTGGGTTTGATGAAGGCCCCCCTTCCGAAAAACGAAATGTGATGTGATTGGTTAGCTGTCCCCGTGCGTTGTGATTGGCGAATAGGTTAGATGGGGGTTTAGTACTGCCCCGCCCCTTGCCAAAGCAGCAAGTTCTGTCTGCTCTGGTATAGTTAAAGATGGCGTCAATATTACCATATCAATTTGAGCTGGTTTCAGACGCCGAGAATATTGAACGATTATTGAAGAGGATCGTGCAGAACCTTTGCACGCACGCATATTGCAAGACATATTAGAGTGGTAACTAGGGTTGGGATGATAGACATCACAATGTTGAGCCGGCATCGTGATCCCTACCCCCCATAAATTTGATTTGATTTGATTTGAACGAAAACAGCGCATCCGTGCAGTGCGGCTGACACAGAAGAGCATACGCTGCTTGCGTCCAGCAGATCCCTGTTGAAAAAATCATCTGGGAACACAAATAAAACTACCCGCTAAAAACATTGCTAGAACAATCCATGGTAATGTTCTTAGAAAATTTTTACGAACAAAACATTTCTAGCTGGGGATTCGCGCGACGATAGACGCATTTATGTAGATCGGGGGCGCATTCCCTTCAGAAACAAATGTAATCCACTGCGAGTTCAGCGGCTCAGATGTCGGGAGTAAATGACGACTGCTATGTTCATTATTACATCCAACAACAGAACACCTCAATCGCTTAGGAGTCATTCTTGTCTACATCTGCTCCAGCGGTGAAACAATGGCGGACTGATGACAGTCACTCAGGGTGGAGCTAAGGTAAGACGCCAGTCCAGTCTGTGCTGAAACACTACTGTCAATCAAACTATCATGGGACGGGCCTGTCTGTGTGACGTCACAAAGACAGGCATCTGAGGTTCTTCAAGCGATGCCATAGAAGAACCATTTTTAGTTCCACAAAGAACCATTCAGTCAAAGGTGCTTTAAAGAACCATCTCTTTATTACCTTTTTATAATCTCAAGAACCTTTTTTCGCCACAAAGAACCTTTTGTGAAACAGAAAGGTTCTTCAGATGTTAAAGGTTCTTTATGGAATCATTTAGACAAAAAGGTTCTTTTATGGCATCGTGAAGCACCTTTATTTTTAAGAATGTACTTGACAACTAATTATGTTAATAATTACTCAAATAATTGAATGTAGAAGAGCTAAATAAGGTCAACTAAATAAATGTAATAATATTTATTTATATTGATCCGTAGGCTCCCCACTGGCAGCAAGACACAGTACCCAGGGATGCAAACTAATCATGGGTGACAAAGACGTGCACCCCCCCTCAAAATAAAACCCTACATTTTATAAGCACTTAAAATAATTTAAAGCCTTTATTATTATTTTTTAACTCTGCCAAAAATTCATTTTAAATGTTCCCTTTCATTCATGAAGAAGACAGGGGGGAAAATTGTCTCCTGGTGGAAAACAAAGACTTATGATGAAAATGACATGAAATTACCATTATATCCAGTAGATGACATCAGAGGATCACTCATTAGCTCAGTTGCCATTTCAACTCCTTAGTTTTTCTCACGTCTTGCGTTTGTATTTATTATAAAATGACTATGAAGTAGGGCTGTGCAAAAAAATCGAATGTGATTTTCATACGCATCGTCAGTAAAGGCGCTCCTGTGATTAGTAGTAAATCTCCAGCACGTGCTTTCAGATGGAGCGGCATTTACTACACAGAGCCGTAGTTCACTGACAAGCTACACAAAATCGCGTTCAAAATCGGCAATTAATTGCCTGCGATCGTATTCGATTTTTTGCACAGCTCTACTATGAAGTATAGCAAGTGCAGGAAGTCACAAAGTCTCATGTCATTTAAAAATAAATAAATAAGGCCAGACACCAACAGCCTAGTATGGTAAATTATTTAAAGGGGTCCTATTATGCTCTTTTACAAAGTCTTGATTTTGTTTTGGGTGTATACTAGAACATGCTCTATTTTTCACATAATTTACATTATTACAATACCTTTCTCCCTTAGTCTGGCACAAACGGCTCGATTAGTTCTGGGTTTGATGAAGGCCCCCCTTCCGAAAAACGAAATGTGATGTGATTGGTTAGCTGTCCCAGTGCGTTGTGATTGGCGAATAGCTTAGATGGTGTTTCAGTACTGCCCCGCCCCTTGCCAAAGCAGCAAGTTCTGTCTGCTCTGGTATAGTTAAAGATGGCGTCAATATTACCATATCAATTTGAGCTGGTTTCAGACGCCGAGAATATTGAACGATTATTGAAGAGGATCGTGCAGAACCTTTGCACGCACGCATATTGCAAGACATATTAGAGTGGTAACTAGGGTTGGGATGATAGACATCACAATGTTGAGCCGGCATCGTGATCCCTACCCCCCATAAATTTGATTTGATTTGATTTGAACGAAAACAGCGCATCCGTGCAGTGCGGCTGACACAGAAGAGCATACGCTGCTTGCGTCCAGCAGATCCCTGTTGAAAAAATCAGCATATGCTGGTTAGGTATGTTTTGACGCTGGGATGCTGGTTTAAGATGGTTCTTTGCTGGTTTAAGCTGGTTTATGCTGGTCCTTTTGCTGGTCCATGATGGTCCTTTGCCAGCACATGACCAGCATAAACCAGCATCCCAGCGTCAAAACATACCTAACCAGCATATGCTTGTCTTTTTCAACAGGGATGTTCTCCAAAATGGCGCTACGGTGATGCGGAGAGAGACAGAGGAAACGAATTGTTGAATAAAGTCGTTATTTTTGTTTTCTTCGCATACAAAAAGTATTCTCGTTGCTTCATAATGTCAACCGAACCAAGTGCGGTTGAACCACTGATGGCAGATGGACTATTCTGACGATGTCTTTCATACTTTTCTGGGCCTTGACAGTGTAATTTACTTGGCAGTCAATGGGACAGTCACAAGCCTCCCTGTTTTCATCCAAAATATTTTAAATTGTGTTCCGAAGACAAACGAAGCTTGGCATTTTATTTTTAGATTTAATTTAAAAATTAATTTTTTCAAACATTGCCTAAAAAGGACACATCAAAGGAGAGCTTTAAGTTATCTTTAACTGTGCCAACACATTTAGAGCATCGTTTCGCTCTCACACTACTTAAATCAAGGAAAATTATTTCTAAATTTGGAAAGTAATTTGAAAAAAAAAATGCTTTTACTTGTTTTATTTAGTTCAATGTTTGAGGAGCTGCAGCGTACATACAGCAGACATCTGTTAGAGAGAAAAAAGGAGGAGGATATTAAAAACAAAGTTTATCCGTTTTTACCAAGACGATTTAAGGTAAATTGTAAACACCACATCTGCGCTTGTGTGTACATCTGCTGGCGCCGGCATTTTTCAAAATTAACAACGGTTGTTTACGGCAACGCAAAAAATTGTGGGTTATCTGTAGCAGCGAAGGATACACCTCATGCATCCTCCGAATTCCTGTGAAAGAAGGTCGCATTCGGAGTGTCCTACTTGCTTTTCTGAAATGAGACAGCTTCGACGACGTATGCAGCCTTCGAATGCAACCTCCCGAGGGCACAGCCTTCTAAATGAGACACAGCTAGAGTTTCTCTGACACAGACTTATTGGTCCCATGACTAAATAATATTCTATCGCCCCATTGGTTAGCCCAGAATTTAGCATCTGCCTCTGAGTTTCTTGTAACAAAAGACAATGTGGTTTCCGCCCTTTACAAAATAAAAACAAAGCCTCTCTTTTGACCAAATCCTTTAGACCCTTCTCATTAAATGAACCAAGTGTAATTGAACAATTGAACATTTCTGAAGAAAATGCAGATAGCTAAATATATAAAACAAATGAAAAAAGAACAATGAGATCTTATAATGAGCAATTAGTGCAAAGCTTTTCTAAATAATAGAAATTGTGCGCTGTTTCTCAATAATAGAAATAGTCCCATGACTTCTTAATACTATAGTGCAAACAGATTACACCTTCCTTCTGTGGTTAAACCAATCCATCAACCCTTTATGTATCCGTGCGGTAGTAAACTCGCTTACCCTCTCGATGGGCTTGCTCAATCTGCGGCCACAGTTGCTTTATTGCCTCCCATCTTCTAGCAATAACATCTCAGCGAGGCGGATGCCCTTTTCCTTGCAAACCGGGAATCAAGTCAGTTATTCACATTATTTATGTCCACATTCACATTATTTTCTTTCTGAATGTAAACATGTGCAAACAGCAATATATGTATGGTCAAATTTAGTTTATACACAGGATTATGTTTCAACAAAGTGTAAACTCTTTTAATAACATTTTACAGCATACATATCATTAGATCTGGTCCAAGGAGTGTTAAAAGGAAATCGAGGAGGCCAAGGTCAAGTATGAAAAGTCCATAAAGACAATCCAGAAGGACCTGGATATGAAATACTGACAGATGCTCTCTGAAAACTGCAGAGAAACAGCTCAGCTCGAGTTTGATCTAGAGAAAGAAAAGCAGCCAGCCCTGGCTTCCCAGAGTCGGCAGCTCGAGGAGGAACATTGAGGCAAGACGAGAGATCTAGATTGCGTTACGAAGGACCTGGTGGTGCCCTCTTCCACGAGGCCCTTGAAAAGGAGAAAGAGAGAGAGCAGAGGGCTTCACTGGCTCTGAAGGACGTAGAGTACAGGCTGGTGGAAAGCCAAAGGGCCTTTTGCAGTATTTTGGTGTCCCGTGCGAGGAGGGTGGAAATGGAGAAGGACCTTCTGGTTCATACAGCTAAAGAGCCCCTTCTTGCACATCTTGATATGGAGTACGATCTCAGGGATATTTTTAAGAATGATCGCAGTTGTGCCGAGTATCTCAACACAGATGAGTGCAGGAATGAGAGTCTGATGTGGCTGTATCTCAGATACTGGAAGCTGCAGCTCACTCTTCAAACACACCAGAGAGCTAGGGCTGCTGTACTCTGCATTCAGACAAAAAATTGACATAGGGAGAGCAAAATTATGTATTTTAAAATATTTTATTGTCAATAAAATTAATTACATTTTATGTTATATTCTTTGCTTTGTGGAAAGAACAATGTAATGTAACCCAAAAATTAAAATGTACTCACCCTCTGTCAATACAAGATATAGATGAGTTTGTTCATCAGATTTAGAGAAATTTTGCATTACATCACTTGCTCACCAATGCATCCTCTGTTTATATCCAAACAGCTGATAAAAAAACATCACAATAATCCACACCACTCCAGTTCATCAATTAATGTCTTGTGAAGTGAAAAGCTGCATGTTTGTAAGAAATAAATCCATTATTAAGGTGTTTTAACTTTAAAACATTGCTTCTGGCTAAAATGGCACGCATTCACTGCAGAGGATCCATTGGTAAGCAAGTAATGCTAAATTTCCCCAAATCTGCTCTAATAAAGAAACAAGCTCTTCTACATCTTGGGTGGCCTGAGGGTGAGTACATTTTCAGCCAATATACATTTTTGGGTGAACTCTTCCTTTAAGTTTGTACATACAGGAAGTGCAAATACCACATGCACAGTAACATACCCAGTATTTTACAGTAAAAATATGAATATGTTTAAAATATGCTTTCAGGTCTTATGTGGTGCAAGTGAACATTTAACTAAATATGTATGCTCATCCATACGTCATCCATCTGACCCAAATTCTGACATTGTTGGCATATTAATGTCAGAAGGACAGCAGCAGCCAATCTAAGGGTGACCTTTTTCTGGTGTGGATAGAAATACTTAAATTTTATTTTCCAATATTTTAATCTGAGAGTACAAAGTGTTACTTACAAATTGAATATGCTCAAAAGGGCCACAATATTAAAAGAAACAAATCAATCAAATCCCCAGCATTGAATTGCAAAACACATCTCTAGCAAATAAAATGGAGCAAATCATCTGTAGCTCCAAAAGGGAGTGGAAAGTTAAATAAGCTTTGCATTTGCAGAACCAGTTTAACTAGTGCTGAGTAAACATTTGAGAATGGACAGCCCCCAAGAAAAGATTTTAAGAGGAATACCAGCATTACATCCATCAGTCTATTCTGATCCTTGAAGAGAAGGTAAGTTACTTAATAATACTGTATTATATGTAGGCCTAAAATAAATTAGGTATAAGATTTAAAAAAAAAAAGATTTATGCATACCAATATGAGATGGTTAATTAAAAGATAAAGCCACAACCCCTACATGTAGGAACATAAAAAAGTGGCTTTCTATTTTTATTCTATTTAATGTTATTCTCTGATTTGTTTTCTTTCGCAATGTTTGACCTCATCTGCTACTTGAACTACCTGTGCTAAAATAATTTCTCTACTTAATTTGAATATAATTTAGGCATGATCTCTTAAGTGATTAAATGTCATCCAAACAATGATATGTTATGTTAAACTATACAAAAGCAGAACCAAGTCAATGATAACAGTGTATTTAATTCTAGTGGAGTAAAATCATTTGTGTTTTACAGTTAACAACAAATAAATGCTGAGAATCCATTCAGGTATTGTCTATCAATATAGCCTTCACTGCTTTAATTGCTTTAGTTAAGCAATCTATGAATTACTGTTTTTAATTTATAGGTACAGATGTGCTCAAAAGTTTACATACCCCCTTGCAGAATCTGCAAAAAATTTTAACAATTTTAATAAAGAGGGTTCATAAAAGTTTAATGTTATTTTTAATTTAGTACTGTCCTAAATAAGCTATTTTACATAACATATTTACATATAGTCCTCAAGATAAAATAATATCTAAATTGATAAAAATGACCCCTTAAAAGTTTACATACCCTCGATCCTCAATACTCTTTGTTGTTACCTGAATAATCCATAACTGTTTTTATGTTTTGTGATATGTTATTTATGATTCCCTTGTATGTCCTGAGCAGTTCAACTGCCCGCTGTTCTTCAGAAAAAGATCCTGCATATCCTTTGGTTTTCCAGCATCTTCTGCATATTTGATGCCTTTACAGCAATGGCACTGTGATTTGAGATCCATATCTTCACACTGAGGACAATTGAGGGACTCAAACTCAACTATTTGAGATTTGGGGGGGGGTGCAAGTTATTCTTATTTTGTTTAAAGATGATAATGTTTTAATTTAGTACTACCCTCCAGAAGCTACAGAATACACTTACATGTTTCCCAGAAGACAAAAAAAAAAAAAGTACAATTTACCATGATCATCCAATTTCCAACCTTAATGCATAGGCTCTTAATGTTAGTTAATGAATATACATTATCCATTGTTAGAGCGTGTTAGTTCACAGTGCATTAAATAGTGTTAACATCACAACTTGTGATTTTAATAATGAATTAGTATATAAATGCTGTAGAAGTATTGTTCACTCTTAGTTCATGTTAACTAAAGTAGTTAACTAATTAACCTTATTGTAAAATATAACCATTAAAACAAACACAGTATGCTATTTTTTATAAAGATTTTATTCACATTAAATATTTTGCTATGTCACTGGAACACAAATTATCTATTTTCTCTCATCTCAGAACAGTATGTCTGCTGTGCATCTGCTATGGTAACAAGATATCTTTTAAAAACAGTTATATGAACAAATAAAACAATTAGTTGCTACCTTTATCAATTTACATTGTATCTTATCTCAATTTCACCAGGATCTTAATATTCACATTTAAAAATCTTAACAAAAGATCCAAAATTATCAGAACACATATGATCAGAATACAAATGAACGTCTAGGTTACTTGTGTAACCCTCGTTCCCTGAAGGAGGGAACGGAGACGTTACGTCAGTCGTGACTGACGAATTGGGATCTCGCCCGAGAGCCCAATCACCTTCGAGTGTTAACTAAACAAGCCAATGACAGTTGGCGTGCGTTACGCCACGCGCACCCCGCCCCGCAGCGCGGGTATAAAAGAAGAGCACGTGATCTCTGCACGCAAGACAGGAGCATCCTTGTCCGGCACAGAGGTGAACCGAATGCCCCTGAACTTGGGAGGGCGCCGGGCGAACTGAATCGCGTAGCCGAGTCTGATGGTTCTCAGGAGCCAGCGAGACGGCCTGGGGAGGGCTAACCAGGCCCCCAGCGACCGAACTAGTGGGACCAGGGAGACCACCGATGTACCCGCAGTGGGGCAGCGAAGTGGAACACAGGGACCCAACCCGGGAGGCCGCGCGTCCCAGGGTGGGGTCTGAGTGCGCGGTGCGCCACTTACCTGGCTCCACGGCTGGGCAGGGGGCACGTGAGGAGGCGTAGCGTCCTTGAACCGAACCCTGCTGCCCATTAGCGAAGGGAGAGGGGGACGGCCATGTGGACACTGGGTCTCGTGCACCGCCGTCCTCGCCCTCTTGGGACCCGGAGGCAAAAGAAACTGCTCTTTTATTGAAGTTTTGGGTACCACTAGCTGGGTGGCCAGTGGCGGAACAAAAACAAACGGGAACATAAGATTCTCCACCCGGCCCTCCTCCAGGGGAAGGAGTGGTGCAGTCACCATCTCCTGAAGAGCACGATCCAAGAGCTCTGGGTCGCCAGTCTCAGGGACGCCGCCTGCTCTGGCACTTCACGGGCTTGGCAGGGGCGGAGGCGGAGGCGGGCTGCGCCGGTTTCCTGCGGCCAGCTCCACGCAGGAGGGCGCCCTCGGCGACGAGCAGACAGAGGGGCTGCAGCCGGCGGTGGGGTGCAGACAGCAG
>NW_015507908.1:12540-22144 GCF_001515645.1 Sinocyclocheilus grahami | reverse complement strand
CGAGGACCCAGCACACTCGTCCGGAAGCACCAGGTGGTGCGACATGCTTAAGGAATGAGAGGCCCGCGGAGACGGGGAAGCTCTCACCGTAACCCTCAGGTCTCCCTGACCATGAACCGAAGTAGCCCTCCGAGAACCAGAGGAGCTAGAGTGGGGCATGGCAAGGGGGATACCCCCCCCGTTTAACGAGGAGGTATCTAGACCGCAACGTCGTGATGGTCATGTTCCCGCACTGAGAACATGACTCATCCATGTACGCCCAAGCACGAGAGGCAGTGATCATGACCATCAGATGGAGGCAGGAAACGACCACATCCAGAAACGCACAAGCGGGAAGCCATCTTTAAAAAGACGGCCGTCGCTCGTGAAGCTCTTTTAGAAATTTTTTTTTTTTGCTCTTTTAGAAGAAACACACTCTTTTAGAGAGAGCGCTGAAGCGCCCAGGGGAGATCGCGGCGAGACCGCAGAATGGAAGCTGCAGCCCGCCGAGGTTTCAGCAGCCTGGATGGCAACCCCCGCTGATACGCCATCACACCAACGCCAGCTGTTTCTCTCGAACACTCGCGGAGATTCATCCTGTAGAAGGCTCGGCTCCGAAGCGAAAAGCTGATGTGCGTTTGCACGCGCTCTCCTCTTATACCCACGCTGCGGGGCGGGGTGCGCATGGCGTAACACGCACGCCAACTGTCATTGGCTTGTTTAGTTAACACTCGAAAGTGATTGGGCTCTGGACTGACATAACGTCGAACGTGACTGACTGAATGGGAACTGTATTATATAGATATCCAGTGTTATGTGTTCCCTCAGCCTTATGCTCCCTGAATCTTATGTTCCCTCAACCCTAACTGCTAGAAGTGATGACTATCAAACCAAAAAAGCAATATATGCTGTCAGGTCATGTATAGTATTTATACATTCTTAGAAAAATTAAACACTATTTCATATTTAATATAATTGAAAATAGCTTGAAAACCACAAAAATATGATGTCTTCACGTTGAATGTCAACTCCGTCATTGGTCCGTCACTACCGTCAGACAACTGACGGTGGTGACATCTGACGGTTCTGAAAAATTTGGCATTTCTTTCACAAAACAAATGGAGTTCATGTAGTAGCCATTTGGGTTTTTCTGCTGATGAAAAATCCAACTACACTCACCAGATCACAAACACCTGATTACTGATAACATGTGTTAACATGTTTTTACTCACCTGCTAGTTACCAGATCTCTCTGCTCCTTGATCTCCACCGTTCCGGAACTCCATCGTCTCCCCACTCCTTCAGCACCTCGGATTCCCTGGAAAAGTGATTGGGCTCTGGACTGACATAACGTCGAACGTGACTGACTGAATGGGAACTGTATTATATAGATATCCAGTGTTATGTGTTCCCTCAGCCTTATGCTCCCTGAATCTTATGTTCCCTCAACCCTAACTGCTAGAAGTGATGACTATCAAACCAAAAAAGCAATATATGCTGTCAGGTCATGTATAGTATTTATACATTCTTAGAAAAATTAAACACTATTTCATATTTAATATAATTGAAAATAGCTTGAAAACCACAAAAATATGATGTCTTCACGTTGAATGTCAACTCCGTCATTGGTCCGTCACTACCGTCAGACAACTGACGGTGGTGACATCTGACGGTTCTGAAAAATTTGGCATTTCTTTCACAAAACAAATGGAGTTCATGTAGTAGCCATTTGGGTTTTTCTGCTGATGAAAAATCCAACTACACTCACCAGATCACAAACACCTGATTACTGATAACATGTGTTAACATGTTTTTACTCACCTGCTAGTTACCAGATCTCTCTGCTCCTTGATCTCCACCGTTCCGGAACTCCATCGTCTCCCCACTCCTTCAGCACCTCGGATTCCCTGGAAAGGAATTGGACATTAACACTCAGATAAGACCCAAGAGACTTATCTCACTCCCCGCTCACTGTCCTGGATGCTCCTTGCTCTGTGTTCAATAAACCTACTGTTTATATTTCACCTTACCTCAGTGTCCCGTGTATATCTGCTGACAAAAGACCAGACCTGGACCGAAGACCGGAGATGGAGTACCCGAGCCCCGAGCCCCGTGGCTCCGGATCCCCTCGAGGAGCAGGCTCTTTGAACGGCTTTCTCTCCGGTCACACCACCTCAGTCTGCCTCTGCCAGTCCCATGGCCATCCCTGCCACCTATTCGGGTGAGGCGGTTGAATGTAGCGGTTTTCTCCTACAAGTCTCTCTCTATATTGAGATGCAATCCCATAAGTTTTCTAATGAACGTTCTAAAGTGGCCTTTCTGATCTCCCTGTTAGCTGGACGAGCTCTGCTCTGGGCGCGAGCCATATGGATTTCGCAGAGCACATTAATTAACTCGTTCGATGCTTTCTCTTCCCACTTCAAGGAGGTTTTCGGCCTATCCACCGGCTCGCTCGCCATTGCCGGCCAGTGATTATACTCTGCAGTTCCGAACTCTGGCGGCCTCTTGTGGATGGAACAAGACTGCTCTACTCACTGCTTACCGACAAGGTTTGGATCCTCAGATCAGAGCACAAATGGCGATATACGACGGCAATGTCAGCCTGGAGAGCTTCATGCAGAAGGCTGTCAAGATCTCCCAATGTCTCACGGCTTGTCAGCCTGACGAAACCACTCATTCTCCAACCTCACCAGCTGCCTCTCCTCCAGTACCAGAACCGATGCAGCTAGACACCAATCGCCTCTCACGCGTGGAGCGTGCCCGACGTCTAGCCTCGGGCTATGTCTGTACTGTGGAATCCCGGGGCACTTCATTAAGATGTGCCCCTCTTGTCCCCCACTCTCCAATTTGAGCCTGCTATATCTACCTTGCCCTTGTTAACTGCACAACTATTCACCCCAAGTAATTCCATTTCAGTACCAGCCCTCGTGGACTCGAGGTCCTCCGGCAATTTCATCTCACAAACCCTCCTAAGACAGCTCGACTTACCCTGCAGAAGACATGCCCAAGAGCTTAAGATCGAGGCCATCCAAGGAAAGCCGCTAGGGCATAGGTACATCAAGTTCCAGTCTCCGCCGATCATTCTGCAAGTGGGCTGTCTACATCGGGAAACAATCTCCTTTCTGGTACTGGAGGCATCCACCGGGCATATCGTCCTGGGACGCCCCTGGCTATCACAACATTCACCCGAAGTCAGATGGGAGTCCAGTCGAGATACTCCGATGGGGTGAGGCATGTTTCCAAAGTTGTCTCTCTAACATTCTGGCGCCCCGAGTCAAGAACCCCAGCCGAAGATCCCATCTGACTATGTGGTGTTCCAGGATGTGTTCAGCAAACAGGCAGCCACGAAGTTACCACTGTACCGATCATGGGACTGTGCCATAGACCTGCTGCCTGGAGCTAAACTCCCTAAGGGTCGAGTATACCCCCTGTCCATCCCCGAGCGCAAGGCTATGGAGGAATACATCAAAGAGACTCTCCAACAACAGTTCATCCGCCCTTCCACCTTTTCGGTGGCTTCGAGCTTCTTCTTCGTCGGCAAGAAGGACGGGGGCTTGCGGCCATGCATTGACTACCGGACCCTCAATGAACACACAGTCAAGCTCCCCTATCCACTTCCCCTGGTCCCGGCCGCTCTCGAGGAACTCCGTGGGGCTCGCATCTTCTCGAAGCTTTCATTTTAACCAAAAATTAAAGGTCTGTTGTTATTCAAAAGTTGTATGAGTTTCCTTCTGCTGTTGAATGAAAAGTATATGAAGAGTTCATTTGCAAAAGCAGATAACTCAATTTTTTTACAATTTTCAAAAATTATGTTTTTTTCATAGTGCATTCCAATTATTCTCGATCAAACTGCAGTTGGGTTATTTTGATTAAGTTAAAAAAATAAGTTAAAAAATAACTAACTAACACAATAAAATACAATAAAAACATGATAACGTAATAAAAAATATGATTTTTGAAAATCATTGAATTATCTCTCTTTGCAAATAAACTCTTCATATATTTGGAACAATACTGGTAACCCAACAGTTGCTGGGCCCCCATGACTTCCATAGTATGAAAAACAAAATACACTACTGGAGTCAATGGGGACCAGAAAGTTTCTAGTTACGAACATTCTTCAAAATATATTTTTTTATGTTGATGAGAACAAAGAAATTCATAATTATTCTCGATCAAACTGCAGTTGGGTTATTTTGATTAAGTTAAAAAAATAAGTTAAAAAATAACTAACTAACACAATAAAATACAATAAAAACATGATAACGTAATAAAAAATATGATTTTTGAAAATCATTGAATTATCTCTCTTTGCAAATAAACTCTTCATATATTTGGAACAATACTGGTAACCCAACAGTTGCTGGGCCCCCATGACTTCCATAGTATGAAAAACAAAATACACTACTGGAGTCAATGGGGACCAGAAAGTTTCTAGTTACGAACATTCTTCAAAATATATTTTTTTATGTTGA
Organism: Sinocyclocheilus grahami; assembly: GCF_001515645.1. NCBI lineage: Eukaryota > Metazoa > Chordata > Actinopteri > Cypriniformes > Cyprinidae > Sinocyclocheilus > Sinocyclocheilus grahami. The sequence continues at coordinate 17,690 of NW_015507908.1, read as the reverse complement.
TGAGAACAAAGAAATTCATACAGGTTTAGAACAACTTAAGGCTGAGTAAATGATGACAGTATTTTAATTTTTGAGTGAACTATCCCTTTAAAATCTCATATAGCCTACTACTACACATGCTTTATATTTATTATATAAACTATTAACGTTCGTTTAAGATGCAAATGACTGTGATGACGAGGAGACATTTTGACACACAACTGTGCATTTGAACGTTTAAGCACAAGGCGCGAAAAATAACTCAAGTTTAGACTGGCGCTGTAGAGCAGGTGCGCGCCACACGAGTCAGGCTAAAGCTGATATAAATCAAACCATTACTAAGCAAATATAATTTGTTCAAACACAAAAAGCAATATACAGCCATCAAATTGTTTATTTGTTAATCAAACTAACCTAAAATCTGTGGGGATGATGACGCTGTGATTTTATCTGCTCCATGTGCCCGATCCACTTGCTGCTTCACAACTACTCCATCATCAGCTTTAGTAAAATAACCTGATAGCTGGGAATTTTACTGACTATCTAACTCATGTTTTCCCCTCTCTCCTTTTTTTTTTTTTTAGAATAGCCCCTCTCTCTCACTTTCTTTTAGAATAGTTTACATTTTTACTTATCGAAGATTGTTCTTTGCATGACCATTTCCAGGTTATGCCAGAACGATGTGAAGAGAGGTGAATGCGGACATTGCAGCGATTACATGATTGATACGTGGTGCACGGGTTGTTCAAAAGTAAAAATATAAAATAAATGCATTTGATTGGTAAACCAAATTCAAACGTTACGTTTTAATCTCTAAAGTTAATGCATGGAATATATGGAAAAGCTCCACTAAGTAATAGCGCTAATATGTGAGGGGCGGGGCTTTGGCAATCGGCGCTACCGATGACCAGTCAAAATACCCCACAGCCAATCACGGGCCCCCTCCTTGTCCGGGCCCAGAAACTCCAGGAAACATTCTGCACTGCCCCCATCCTCACACACCCGGATCCCCAACTTCCATTCATCGTTGAAGTAGATGCCTCCACTACCGGCGTGGGGGCAGTGCTATCACAGTACCACGGAGAGCCTCCCTGACGCCATCCTTACGCCTATTACTCCCGGAAGCTTTCCCCAGCGGAGCAAAACTATGGAAATAGTATATATTTTATATTTATATTGGAAACCGGGAACTGCTCGCCATCAAGCTGGCACTGGAGGAATGGCGGCACTGGCTGGAGGGAACTACTACACCCCTTTACAGTAATCACTGACCACAAAAACCTCCAGTATCTTCGCAGGCCCGTTGGGCCCTCTTTCTTAACCCGGTTCCAATTCATCATCATTTACCAACCAGGAGACAAAAATGTCAAGGCGGATTCACTCTCTCGCGTTCATGCTCCCGATGAAACCTACACACCGGAACCCATACTCCCTCCAGCCGTCCTCGTTAGCCCCATCCGGTGGGCCCTGGATGAACAAATCCGCCTCACCGCTCGGACCGAACCCGCTCCGCTGGGAGGCCCAGAAGATCCTCTTTTAAGATCCTCCCTTCTGGGCTCCCTTCATGCTTCCCCAGGCTCTGGACACCCAGGCAGCCAGCGTACTCTCTTGCTCCTCCAAGCTCGTTACTGGTGGACCATTATGGCCCGGGACGTCTCCCAATATATCCGTGGATGCTCAGTCTGTGCCATTACCAAAACTCCACAACACGTGCCCGCTGGAAAATTGGTCCCATTACCTATCCCTCGTCGTCCCTGGTCCCACGTCGGAGTCGACTTTGTGACTGATCTCCCCAACTCAGGAGGGTATAGCTGCATTCAACCCTTCTCTGTGAACACACTGTTTTAGATGTAGTGAGAAGCCAGTAAGTGTCATAGATTTGATATAATAATGATAAAATGAAATTTAAGGGGATAATTGTGTTAAATACATTCTGTTATTAATCCCTCATAACATTTAGAATTCAAAATATTCAAAATATTTTAAAGCAGTCACAATGTTTTGACCCATTGTGGATCATTCAGGTAACAAAGAATATTAAGAATCAAGATATATAAACTTTTCAACGGGGTCATTTTTATAAATTCAGATATTATTTTGTCTTGTGGATATAACATCTGTTATGTAAAGTAGCTTATTCATGACAGTACTAAATTTCCTTCAATTGCTTATACGGTCAGCTCCTCAGTTCAGATTCGGATGTTTATTCAATTATTTATTTTGCTGATTCAGCCTTATGATTCTTAAGTATGGTTTTGTGAACCAGATCAGTCAATTGATCTGACTCAACCAATAAAAAAAGAAAAACAAAATCTGACTCAAAGAACGAATACAGCAGAGCTTGGCTTTGAGGCTTCCCTGCACACGCAAATCTTACCCTGCCCTTCACATGCAAATCTTATCCCGACCTTAACATGCTAATCTTACCATACGCTGCATATGCAAAGTTTACGCTTCACATGGAAATCTTACATCTTTTTGTCTGCATCATTTTAAATTCAAATGAACTGACTATATGAATCTGATGTCTGTATTGTGTGAAAAGGCAGGTGAAGTGCTTTGAATACTTGAAAGGTAACATGGTTATTGTAGTATTGCATTGACAGGATATATGTATTTATTTTTCCAGCTGCAGTCCACATGGATAACCTGAATGATCCTCAGGGTGGGAATATAATCCCAGGGAGGCAGGGTGATGGTGGTGACAGCAGCAAGTGGAATTGTGTCCCCTTTGTGTCAGTTGTGGGAATTGCTGCCTTGCGTACGTACTACACAACACTATTGCCTTTAAGGGTGCTTCAGTAGCATGTACATTTTAAAGTTTTCCCAAGTAAAAGTTTATATATTTTTTTCTTAGGGTGGATCTGGTCCAAGCAGTTTCAAAACAAAATCAAGGAAACCAAAGTCGAAATCTATCCTCAAGCCCTAGATTCCCAGAATCAGAAACTTGAGGAAGAACGTCCTCACATGAGGTTGGAAATAAAAAATGAAATATCTAGGGAGTTTCAAAAGGCCCTAGAAATTGAAAAAAAGCAAGAGCAGAGTGCTTTAGAAGTTCTGGATCAAGTAGAGTACAGGCTGATGGAAAGGCAATGGGATTATTGCAGTAATTTGAGCAGCATGCGTCCTGTGAAGAAGGAGGACCTGGAGAAGAACCTGTTGGTTTATTCAGCCAAACAGCCTCTTCTTGCACATCTGAAAATGGAGGACGGTCTCAGTGATATTTTTAAGAATGATCGCACTTGTGCCGAGTATCTCAACACAGATAAGCGCAAGAATGGCAGTCTGATGTGGCTGTATCTCAAATACTGGAAGCTGCAACTCACTCTTCAATCACACAAGAATGCTGAGGCGGTACTCAACACACAGACAAAAGAGTGACATTGGGAGAGCAGAAGTGAATCTGTATCACTAAAATGATGTTTTTTAAAAGACCCAATTGTCAATAAAGTTAATAAGATTCAATTTTGTTATATTGGTTTCTTTGTGGGAAGAGCACATTCAGATTTGTACATACAGTGTGTCAATACGATGCACACAATAAAATACCAAATATTTAACTGTAAAATATGACGTTCTGAATCATAAAAATCATTATGATATTCTGATTTGCTGCTCAAAAAACATTAATAATAATAATAATTTAAAAAGTTTCTTGAGCAGCAAATCAGCATATTATGATTTCTGAAGGATGTGACACTGAAGACTGGAGTAATGATGCTGAAAATTCAGCTTTGATCACAGCAATCATATTAAAATATATTCAAATAGAAAGCAGTTATTTTAAATAGTAAAAATATTTCACAACATTACTGCTGTTGCTGTACTTTGGAGCAAATAAATACAGGCTTGGTGAGCTGAAGAGACGTTGTTTTGGTTATTTTCTATGAGTTTGTGGATATGCTCGGCCCTGGCAGCTTTTAGAGCCTGTCTATAGCTGGACACAATGTTTTTCCAAGCAATTCTAAAAACTTCCAAGTTAGTTTTTCTCCATTTGCACTCAAGACTATGAGTTTTTTTTCTTGAGAAATGGGTATTACTGTTGTACCATGACGTAGTACGTTTTTCTCTAACCTTTTTCAATTTTCAAAATGTTGCAGGTCAAATATTCTAGCTTTGTTATGTCACATTACAAGAACGTTTATAAAAAAAACATTACACCATCAGGCCTCAGTGATGTTCTTATAATGTTCTCCTAATGTGGCTGAGAGAATGTTCTTCCTTCGTTACCTTGAAACACTGTAACAATGTTTTATTGACAACATTATATAATCTGTTACATCAACAACATCCTCAAAATGTCGCAGATAAAATGTTCTAGCTTTGTTAATATGTCACATTTCAAGAACGTTTTATAAAAACATTACACAATCTCAAGTCTCAGTGATGTTCCTATAACTTTCTCCTAATGTGGCTGAGAGAATGTTCTTCCTTTGTTATCTTGAAACATTGTGCCAATGTTTTATTGAGAACATTATATAATCTGTTACATCAACAACATCCTCAAAACATCCTCAAAATTTTGCAGGTAAAATGTTCTAGCTTTATTTACACTTAACGTTTTAGGAACATTATCTGAAATGAAAAACATTCTTAAAACATTTTTTGAACATTACATTCAAATGTTTTCTCTAAAACATCAACCAAACCTGTACGGAATGTTAGCCAAAGTTATGAGAACATTCCCTGCTAGCTGGGGAGCTAGCCTGATTTCATTTGTTAAAGAAAGATTTGCAATGCATTGCTTATAATTCACTTTCTTCTTTTCTTTGCATTTTACTACTTATAATAAACCTGGCGTTGTGCATGGCTAAATGTTGTTGTCGCTGTGACAAATTACATATGTTGCCCTGTTTAATATCACCTTTTATAAAATAGTCTTAATTTAATATATGTAAATTAAATCTGTGATAACATATTACACACTCTGAATAATATACTATAGGAAAATAAAATGTTTGGAAAAGGTCACATTGAGATTAGGGCTGTGCGATTAATCAAAATCGCGATTTGAGACGTTGCGATTTCCTAATTGCAAAGCCTGCGATATGGACGCGATATTACTCTGTTCCAGAGCATATGCATGACTGCCAGCCTTGAGTGGCAGTCTTACTAACCAATAGAGTGAGCGCACCTCCGTTCTCCCCAATCAGCACTGCTCTAGCCAACTG
>NW_015507908.1:11827-12401 GCF_001515645.1 Sinocyclocheilus grahami | reverse complement strand
ATCGATAGTTAGGCAAATTAAAACTAAAGAAAAACGTATGCAACTTAAGCTTCGAAATGACAGACAACGAACAAAAAAGTTAATCTGCAAGAGCTGCGTCACAGCGCATAAAAGCTCCTGTATCGGTTCTGTTTTCAGTACTGGAAAATAAAGACACATTCTTAGATGTTTTTGTTAGTACGTGAACGTTATTTTACACATTTTATCTCCCCAACAGATTAATTTGAAATAGGTTTATAATGCATGTTGGCTATTCCCAATTCAGAAGAGCGCACACACAGCCTGTGTCTGTGAATGCTTCACATACTCGCTCCTCTCTGCCCCACGCGGCGCGAATCCCGCGTCACGGACGAGCCGTTCATGCTTGCCACACTCATGCAGCCTGTCTTCGTAATGCTCGGTTATACTCGAACCCGGCTCCACACCGCAAGTCTTCACAAGCGCATCTGGCAGTATGGACGAGGCTTGACGCACGCCTGCAACCTGTGTCGACTCGCGCCTGGCTCCGCGTTTAAAACAAATGTAAATTCAGTCTAACTGCTTGCTAATTTCACTTGGATGAAATGAAACATTC
>NW_015507908.1:7672-11817 GCF_001515645.1 Sinocyclocheilus grahami | reverse complement strand
AAAAAAAAACAATAGAACCCCTCCCAAAACACAATAAAAAATGTAATGGATTTCAGGGGTATAATGGGAATTGTATTGGTTTTAATGTAAACTATAATGGTGTCTATTTGATGGATTCTATTGGTGGGATGTAATCTGGCAGATGGCAACCAATAGAACAACAGTAATTCCTATTGGAATAATGCCCAAAACAAAAAGGAATTTTGTAATGGTTTAATGGAAACTATAAGAATTTCTGTGATGGTTTCTATAGTTTTTTTCAGCAGGGTAATGATACCCATACTGTGCTGCACATTATTGGCAATATTGAGCTGAAGCTTGACTTTGCAAATTTAAAATCGCAAATCAAATCGCAATCGCAATATCTGTAAAAAAAAAAAAAAATCGCTATTTGATATTTTCAAGAGCCCTGCAGAGTTTTGTTCTAACCCTGCTCCAACACACATACCATGTAGTTTTCAAATAAGCCTGAAGGACTTGATTAGTTGGATCAGGTGTGTTTAATTAGGGCTGAATCTAAACTCTGCAGGGCTCCGGCCCTCCAGGAATTGAGTTTGACACCCCAGTCATACACATACACTATCAGTGAATAAACATGAAATAAACTCATAACAGATGTAAGGAATAAAGAATAACAAACACATATAATGAATAAAGTATAACATGAAATAGTCTGTACTTCATTTCAAAATCACCAGCATGCGCACTAATTTATGCTAACCATGTGCTCGGAATCAATTGTTAACATTAAACACAGAGTTTACGTGTCAGACTTTTGTACCCGTTTTGCCCCCGTAGTCCTTCCTGTGTCTCCTTATTTTGTTATGTTCCTGTCCTCGTTTAGTTTGATTATGTTCCATTGTTGTCACCTGTGTTCCCCTGTGTTTATAAGTCCTAGTCTGTGCAGTTAGTGTTTGTCGGGTCTACCCCCTGTGTTGGATTAATAAAGACACTTTCGATTATCCACGGCTCCGTGTTCCTTCCGGCAGCGTAATCCTTAATCTCCATTAATTCTTCAATCACTATTCCATTCCCATCATTACAATTGTCCCATAACGTGCTATGAGCATTAAAATCTCCGCAACATATGATTTTCCCTTCTAAATGTACAATCAATTCATCCAATACCTCTAGTGATAGTCTTTTACATGGATTATAAAAATTTATAATTTTAACATTTCCTTTTTTTTCCAATACTTCTATTATTATAAATTCCAACTCCTTTCCTTTCCCTAAAACCTTATATTGTATTCCTTGTTTCACAAATATTATACACCCTCCCCCAATATCTTCCTCTCTATCCCTGCGTATACTTTCATAACCTTTAATACTAAAATCTAAAACTGGTTTAAGCCAGGTTTCCTGAATGCATATGATTTCTGGTTTCTTTTTACACCCTTTTACAAAACCTTTAAACTCTTGACCATTTGCTAACAAGATTCTTGCATTCCATTGTACAATATTCAAGTTGTCTTATCACCTGCATCTCCCGAATTCCCATCAACTTCCAACCTTTTATTGATATTTTCCCAAGACATGTTGTTTATACCCAAAAATTTTTCAGCTCCCTTCACAATTATTTTAATTTTCTCTGTTTTGTGTCTGACTTGGTCCGTACAATTAATTACATAAGCAATGAACAAAATCAGCCTATCCACTGTCAGATTTGTGCTGCTTTCCACTGCTTGATCAACCTCTTGTCTCGAGATGTCCTTATCTTTGTCAGTATCATCACTTCTCCTTTGCTCTTGGACCTTCTTCACTGCCTCTGCATAACTTATGTTGTTTACCACTTTCACTTGTTCAATTTCCACAGCTCTCTTCCTTACATTACATCCACTGTATGTTACCCTGTGTTGCCCCCCGCAATTACAGCACTTGTCTTGTACCTTCTCTTCACAATTTTCAATTCTATGATCACCTCCACACTTAGGGCATCTTTGTTTTCCTCTGCACACCGCTGCTATATGTCCATATCTCTGACATCTATAACAGCGGAGTGGGGGAGGAATATATGGCCTCACTGCATAGCTCATATATCCAATTTTGACTCTTTCTGGAAGCACTGAATCCTGAAACTCCAAAAGAACTGATAAACTATCAACCCTTTCCCCATTCATTGTTTTTTTCAACCTTTTTATTGTACTCACTTCACCTCCAGAAATACTTTGTTTGAGCCTTTCTAGATCTTCTTCGATTGGAATGCCTGTTATCACTCCCTGTTTCATTCGTCTCTCACCCAACATCCTCCTTTCATTCACTTCATTCATTTTAGTGCTTTGTTTTTTTGTTCTTCTGTTTTACATATTACTAACAGGCTTCCATCTCTCAAAATCTTAGCCGTATCCACTTCTCCTAACTTTTTCTTCAACTCTCTAGACAATGCTATTGGACTTAGATTAACCTGTTCATCTTCCTTTCTGAATTTAAGAATGACTTTATATTCCTCTCTTACGACCTTTTTACGTACAACCCTATTATCTTCATCTGAGCTGTTTCCTTCGAATCCCCTTTTACTGGTTTGGCTATCTACCCAACTCCCTTCATTTCGCCCACTCTTTCTTTTTTCTTGTCCTTTCCTACTACTTATTAAATTCCAGTCATCTGACTCCATTTCGTCTTCATCGATTACCCCAGAAATCATCTTAATCCAGTCACAAACCAATTTATGTCAACCGCCGTAGACTCCAAACACGACAAAGTCGACCATGAACCCACGCAGCGCTTTAATCGCACTTCCGGTTCAAAATCTTCCATGAATGAAGCTATCGCGAGAACTCCCTCTACTAATGCTCGCAATGGCGCGCACATTTTCATTCAACCAATCACACACATCCATCTCCAGCTATGATAATATAACATATTAATTTGAAGCAATAACTCTTAGGATAAATCCCATAATAGTTGTAACATGTATTTTGATTAACACAGTAATTATAATAATTATAGAAATATAATATAAATCTGTAAATAATCCCTTAAAGGAGAAACACATGTAAATCAGAGAAATACATAAGAAAATGGATAGTGATAATCATGAAACATATCACAAGAAATATATACATATAGGAAGAATAAACTGATAATAATTATAATTATGAGAATTATTCAGTAGCCTATACCACACAAGAAGGGGCTCTTTGGCTGTATAAATCAATAGGTCCTTCTCCATCTCCACCCTCATCGCACGATGCACCAAAATACTTCAAAAGGCCCTCTGTCTTTCCATCAGCCTGTATTCTACATCATTCAGAACCGCTAAAGCAATCTGCTCTCATTCTTTTTCAATTTCCAGAGCTTTCTGAAACAGCCTAGATAGTTCACTTTTCATTTCCAACCTCATTTAACAATGTTCTTCCTTGAGTTTCTGATTCTGGGAAGCCAGGGTTTGAAGATTGATCTCACCTTTGGCTTCTTGAATTTCCTTTTGAAACTGCTTGGACCAGATCCACCCTAAGAGAGCACAGGAGAGAATTTATTTATTTATTTATTTTACTTGTAATCAATCACAATGTACGTACCAGTTTAAAGGGGTCATATGATGCGATTAAAATTTTTTCTTTCTCTTTGGAGTGTTACAAGCTCTTGGTGCATAAAGAAGATCTGTAAAGTTGCAAAGACTAAAGTCTCAAATCCTAAGAGATATTCTTTATAAAAGTTAAGAGTCAACCACACCTACCTAAAATGGCTCGTTCTAACACGCCCCCACATGTCTACATCACTATGTGGGAAGCTTTGCATAACGCCGCCCAAATGTTCACGCAAAGAAAGAAGGCGTAACTTTTATTCACGCTGTAGTATTGTTGCTGCCGCCGCCATGTCGTGAAGGCGCTGTGTGATTCGTTGTGAAAGCGAAACTACTTTGTTTGGCCTTCCAAAAGAGGATGATATCTGCTTCGTCATGCCTGGAGCTGATCCGTGCTGGTTGCTAAGTAAATACTACAACTTTGCGCTGTGGATCATCGGATCGGCTTTCACCGTGGACGAAGCGGAGTCCAGCCCGGGGTCGTCACATGTGTTTGCTGCAAGCACACCAGACGCTCCTTCGTCGAATCCGCCACCTTAGCTCACTCTAATCCTCCGGACGTTCTTCATTTTATCCCCCGGCCTCTGCTCACTCTAGGCCGCCGTGTGTGACGCTGTGT
>NW_015507908.1:6482-7644 GCF_001515645.1 Sinocyclocheilus grahami | reverse complement strand
ATTTACAACACTGTTCCAGAACAGTTCAACCCAAATATTCAGATGTGTGCAGCACATTTTATGGAGGACCGTTTCCTGATCCTGGGAGAGTAGACTACAATGCTGGCTGTTCTGACTCAAAGACTGTAAGTACATCTTTTATATTTAATGAGCTTTTATATTTTATACATTTAAAGCGAGTTTTTTGGGCAGTGTAGAGTAGGGCTTGTTGTTTGTCATTTCTCCAATCACAAATGCAGACATGGTTTTATGTTTACGCGGCGCGATGCAACACAATGTGTAAAAAGACAGTATAAGTCAGTATAATCAGTAATTATGTCCCAACTGGATGCAACAAATGCCTCGTTAATAATGGGTTTTCAAGTTTTTGAATCATCGCTCCGGCCTGACCATAGTCTATAAAAAACGGGCCTGACAGGGCATCATCATAATATGGTAAGGGGCGTAACATTTCCGTCACACGCTTGAGGTATTCGGCCAATCACAACGCACTGGATAGCTGGCCAATCACAGCACACCTCGCTTTTTTCAGACCGATGAGCTTTGTAAAGGTGGGGCATAGAGGAGAAACAATAATGTACAGTAGAGACCTGCGCGGGACGGATTTCTCAGTCCCGCTCCCGCCTGTTCCCGCAAGATTCTGTCCCGCGCCCGCCCGCTCCCGCAAAAAAATATCTTATCTGGTCCTGCTCCCGCCCGCGACATTCATGTTTTGTCCCGCTCCCGCCCGCATTAAAAGTAATCTATATAGATTGTTTTAAGTACATTGAAGAAATTTACATTAAATGGTTCTGTAACATCTCCTAAGCTCCACAACATCCCAGCATAAACATAAACTACTACCGATTAAATATTTGTTATTTAGACTACGCATCAACATTCACATCCACTGTTATTTTTTACGGAAAGCAAGCATGGGCTGCTGCGTGCATGGTTTGGCATGGCAGAATGCGAGCAGCACACTTCCTTTATTATCACAAAAATCTGACATCTCAGTTAATCGCGATCTCATAAAGCTCTGTTATAACACTAAATATATCCACAATGAATCTTTCAGAGTGTCTAAAATGAGAGGATTCGTGAGCACGCAATTTCAGCACTGCGGTGAGTAGATTCTAACTTGATCACCTCTGATTGGCCATTGCGTTCCAGAAATCAACAG
>NW_015507908.1:3236-6432 GCF_001515645.1 Sinocyclocheilus grahami | reverse complement strand
TTTCATTACACCAAATACACAAAATAATGTTCTTTTTAGCAGCAGCATAATGACCCCTTTAAGGAAAGGTGTATGTAATTTTGACAGCTAGTGGTTAAAATGGGTACTGCAGTCCAAATTCAAAATATTGGCGATGGAGAGTTGTTACTGGCAGCTCCTCCTCACACTCAGTGCTCACGTGGGTTGCCAGATTAAGGATCAGTTGATAATTTGATTTATCCACATTTTAATATGTCTCTGGTCATAGAGATTTTAAGATGGATGCTGAGGCTTTGTAGGTCGGGTAGTGTCTGTGATTTCTGTCCCGGTTTATTTGCTGCCTTCCATGGGTGCAATGTGCTGTGTCATCTGCAAACTGGCAACCTGGGGTGTCAAAATACTACTGGGTAAATTGGCAGAGGGTGGAATCACACAGACCAAAACAAAAACAGACATTCCGACATGGAACACGCATTTCAAAATAGAATAACTGGCTTTTTGGTTAATAACCTTTGAGAACTTAACAAGATATGGTAATTTTATGCTTTAGTACAGTCAAAAAAATTACATACAGCACCTTTCAGGATGATGATACACAGGGCAACTTTTTGAGCAATTTTGCCAGGCAGCTTTTTTTGAGCAATGTTGTTTTGGCACTTTTCTACGGAACCCCGCATATGACATGCAAGAAAAAAAAAAAAAATTGTGTGCACGATTTACTAATTCGTTCCCTCGATGTACTAAACCGTGCACATGATTACTATTTCGTTCCCTTGATTTGCTAAATCGTGCACACAATTTATAAACCACGGGAACGAAATAGTAAATCGTGCACACGGTTTAGCCTACTATTTTTTTCCTGCATGCCATGGGGCTCTGTACTTTTCCACTGAGAATGGGCAACAAATGCACCAGGAGGGCATAGTATTTCCACTTGCTGCTGTCACCACCACCCTGCCTCTCTGGTGTTGCCATTGACTCAAATCTGATCTTCTTTAGTTTAACACAACATATTAAATCTTAATGACATAAATGAATTGTTTGAATAGCATACGCTTAAACACAAATTAAGTCATAGAATTGAAATGAAATATCATTAGTAAAATTATTATTTTAAAATTATTTTAACACAGAAAGTAATGCAAAGTTACTTTAAGCGGCAGATCAGGTCAGACATTGGAAAAGAGAACAAATCGGTTAGAGAATACCACCATCTCAGTGATTTTGTTTGCTGGTTGCATGAAGGAAGAAAGTAATCAAAAGTAGCTTTTTAGCAAAATGTTCAAGCAAGTGTGGTAGCTTTATATCTACATGACCCAACTCATATGTATAAATACTTTTTATCTTTACACCTAAATTATTTTAGGCCCTCTTATAATACAGTATGTAAGATTAAATTATTTTAATCCATCATGTAATATATAAGATGAACTTATCTTCTCTTTAAGGATCAGAACAGACTGACGATATAAAGCTGTGAGTCATTATGAATTATTTCACGACTATCCACCCTGAACTATTTTAGCACTAGTTAAACTGGTTCTCCAAATGCGAAGCTTCTTTTCTTTGGAGACATTTTATTCATTAAAATATTTTGCAGTGCATTGCATATTGTTCGGTCAGGAATTGTGTTTCTTTTAATTAAAATGGCACTTTCTATCTTCTTTTGTCAGGGTTTGGGTAGAGGCTGGAGCGAGGACTCCGTACTGCAGAGAATGGGCTTTTATTGGTAATAAAAATAAACAAAACAGCAACAAAAACTACCCCGTGGGGGAGAAACAGGCAAGGCAAGGCAAGGCAAGGCAAGGCAGGATCTGGACACAACACATCCAGGGAGAGATGACAACAAACCAACGCAGGAATGCAAACACAAGGAGAATAAATGGAGAGCAACATGTGAGGCAAATTAACTAATAATCAGGTAACAAGATGGGAGGGGTCAAGACAATTGACATGAGCACATGGCACACCGAATCAAAGACAAAAAGCCATGTGCTCACACAAAACAAAACAAGCACATGGCCAGCAAAACAAATCACAAGCCATGTGCTAGAACAAAAGACACGAACACGCAGCTAATGAGAAAACTCATAAGCCACGTGTTCACACAAGACAACAAGAAAAGCACGCGACTGAACACAAACCGCGTGCTACATAAAACACAACACACGTGGACAGAAGAGCGCACGGCCGGGCGAACTCGAGACCGCACGCTCCCACAACAGACAGAACATGGAGCGCGAGTGTCCGGACCCCGACACGAAACCGAAACTCAAGACATGAGTGCCGGGATCTGAACACCACGCTCCAACATGAAACAGTACACGCAGACGAGAGCGCACGGCTCGAGCACACTCGAAGCCGCACGCTCACATGAAAACAATGACGTGACGCGAGTGTCAGGGCTCTGTCACAAAACTACGAATTACACTAGACCGAAGTGACAGAACCCTGACATCTTTGCATTTCACTTCTATTCTAGCTTTCTATAAAAATTGGCTTTGTAAATTCATTTGAATGTTATTGTCTCTGTGACAAATTGCTTATGTTAATTTTGTTTTGTGTTCACTGGAGAAAGAAATATTATGGACTCGCATTTTAGCCTGAAGCAATGATTTGAAGCTAAAATGTCTTAATGAAGGATTTGTTTCTTACAAACATGCAGTTTTTCACTTTACACACTCTTAATTGATGGAATGAAGTGGTGTGGATTACTTGTGGATTATTGTGATGTTTTTATCAGCTGTTTGGACTCTCAATCTGACGGCACCCATTCACTGCAGAGGATCCATTGCTGACAAATTGATTTAATGGTACATTTATCCAAATCTGTTGTAGCGTCTGGACCAATCAAACACACAATTTTTCATTTGATTTAACAAATCAGTTCTTCATTAGATTAACAAATCGCCACAGTCCCCTCACCCAATAAACTGGATGCCAGGATGTCTGCAAATGACACTAAACCATGGCAACCCTGACACCAGATACTTTTACGACCTCATGGAATGTGAGTGGGGAAAAGCACTGTCTTTTCATAAGGAAAATCCCCAAGGCACAGTAGGAATGGACTTTTCTACTAATTAATTCATAGGAAAACTTTTATTTGAATGAACACACATAGCCTTTAGGTCCTTGGGTATATTATTGCTGTCTTGTATATTATCTGTTGTATTGTAGACTATTCTAGGCATGTTTAGGATAGAACCACTCATCC
>NW_015507908.1:0-2046 GCF_001515645.1 Sinocyclocheilus grahami | reverse complement strand
TGTGTGTGTGTGTGTGTGTATGTGTATGTTAGACCAGTTTATGTGTTTATGTATTATGTTTGTCTAGTTTAGGTGTTTATGTAGTTAATAAAACCTTACTTGTATCACACTTGACGTGGTTCATTGTTTGCTCATAAACTGGAGTCACTTAATCATGCAGATTTATGCTACAAGCTTTTGTAGAATTGTACAGTAAGGAAGTTATTTCCCTTAACCAGGAAATTAACATTCTTAGAATTGACAAGACAGTTGACCCTGAGAGGTCAGCTAAATATCTACAGCGGATCTAAAATATTCATAATTAATTATAACTAGTTATTATTAATTATTCATATTTCCCATGAGCTGATTCGTTACACTGTTCTGATGAAAAAAACAACAACTCATCTACACCTTTCAGCAAATGTTAATTTCTGGGCAAACTATTACTTTAGGTTGCTCTTTCCACAAAAAAAAGAATAACAAAATTTAATCTGATTAACTTTATTGACAGTGAGATCTTTTAAAATACATTATTTTAGTGATATAGGTTATTTTTTGATCTCCCAATGTCACTCTTTCGTCTGTGTGCCAAGCATAGCAGCCTCAGCTCTCTGGTGTGATTGAAGAGTGAGCTGCAGCTTCCAGTATCTGAGATACAGCCACATCAGACTCTCATTCCTGCACTCATCTGTGTTGAGATACTCAGATACTCAATCATTCTTAAAAATATCCCTGAGACCGTCCTCCATCTCCAGATATGCAAGAAGGGGCTGTTTGGCAGTACGAACCAGAAGGTCCTTTGGCTATATAAGTCAATAGGTCCTTCTCCATCTCCACCCTCCTCGCATGGGGCACCAAAATACTGCAAAAGGCTCTTTGCCTTTCCACCAGCCTGTACTCTACGTCCTTCAGATCCAGAGAAGCCCTCCGCTCTCGCTCATTCTTTCTTTTTCAGGGCCTCGTGGAAGAGGGCACCACCAGGTCCTGCGTAATGCAATCTGGATCTCTTGTTTTCTAGAGCTTCACGTTCCAACCTCATGCCTCGGCGTTCCTCCTCGAGCTGCCGACTCTGGGAAGCCAGGGTTTGATGGTAGCCGTGCACCCGCTGCTTTTCTTTCTCTAGATCAAGCTCGAGCTGAGCTGTTTCTCTGCGGTTTTCAGAGAGCGTCTGTCTGTATTTCACATTCAGGTCCTTCTGGATTATCTTTATGGTCTTTTCATACTTGATCTTGGCCGCCTCGATTTCCTTTTGGGACTCCTTGGACCAGATCCATCCTAAGACATAACACAAGACACGGAAAAATAAAATCTGAAATGCAATTAATCACAATGTACATGCTACTTAAGCAATAGTGTTGTACATATGAAAGGCAGCGAGTCCCAGGATGGGCACCAAGGGCATAATTCCACTTGCTGCTGTCACCACCACCATCACCCTGACTCCCTGGCCTTATCCGCTTGTTAAGTCTGACGTCACGTGTCACCACTTCTGTGTGGATGCTTCCGTGTGACCGATGAGGATCATTCAGATTATTCATGAGGACTGCAGCTGAAAAATAAATGCATTCTATATCAAATATTTGACCAATATGATAAAATAGGGAAAGGCAACTGTAAACTCTAGACATTAAATGACTGAAGAAAACAACTGCCTAATTTTACTTTACAGTGATGCATTATTGTCTTCATGCAAACAAAATGAAACTGAAGTTGCATTCTTGAGCAGACCTTAGACCTAGTTGAAATATGACACTTCCTGTTCCAACGACATCTAAACGTGATTTGGCTAGTTGCTATCTTTTAACAAATAATATTTATCATTAGTCATGCAAGCACAATACATGTTGTCAATATAGTACTACATCAAATATCATTACTTGCAAGTATTCAAAGCACTGGTCCCTCATCAAATAGATTCAAATAGTCACTTCCATACATAGGTAGGGCTAACACCTGCGTCAGTGTTCTTGAACAAAACTATCGCTTATTTATAATTGTGAGGGATACTCTGTACAGTGGTAATATTGTGTAATTTTATTGAAGTATTATGTGAAAATGAAAGTA
>NW_015507907.1:37170-38541 GCF_001515645.1 Sinocyclocheilus grahami | reverse complement strand
CAGAGTTTGAAAAATCCTTATTTGTCTGGGAGAGCAGAAGGAGCTTGTCCGTTTTGTTGGGTAAAGAGTGGAGGTTCACCAGATAGATGCTAGGCAACGGCGTTCTGAATGCGCGCTGCCTGAGCTTGACGAGGGCGCCGGCTCGCTTCCCCCGTCTACGCGTCCTGAAGCGCTTGATCAGCGCCTCAGCTCCCCTGACTACAATGTCCAGCAAAACATCAGAATAGTCGAAAACCGGTGAAATATCGGGTGGCGTGTACTTCCGAATGTCCAGCAATTCGTCTCTGGTGAAACTGATTGCAAGGATATAACTAAAGACAGGACAAACTAACAAAAACATAAAAAGCACACCACGGAGGCAGCCATCAGCATCGGCGCCAGTCTTTCCAACTTGAATTGTATGTGCTCTGGAAATCTGGTAGCAGTTTTTGGCTTGCGGCAAGCAGGTTCCTCTGGTCAATAGCTGTAAATACTGGCTCATTTAAAAAAGTTTGCTGCTTGCAGCTTTATTACATTTCGCATTGGGAAATCATGGATTAGTGCCCATGAAATAACACTTGTATCGTCAGTTCCAATCTGTGTTTTAATGGTTTGTCATCATTTCTGATCTGGCGGTGGTTGGATAGGCCAAGGATCGCTCTGTGTCTGTTGTGCAAAAGTGTGCAGCCCTGTTTCATGAAACGTTTTAATTAGATTTGGAAAAGTGCAGTCAGTTCACATTAATGGCAGTCGTTTTCTTAGTCATATGCATACAGAAACAGTCATTTATAGCTAGCTCTGTTTGTTTCTCATCTTGCTGAAATACTCTGCCTCCATCATCATTTATCTGGGTTTTTATAGGGTTTTGTGGAGACTGAGTGCTATATATAGAGAGGGAGAATGAAATAGTCTGCTGAAATGAGGGTGAAATTAATTGTTTTCTGATTTGAAATATGTTGATGGTTGATTTTGTGGATAGGTAAATCTCATCTGCCTGTTAAAGGTGTGATTCAGCTTGAGTAAGTGGATGGGAACTTCTAAAAGGGTCATTTATTTACCGAGACATTACTAGTTCTGACTAACTTGACTTGTTGCCTATTTCAGTATTTATTCATGTTTTGTTTAGTTTTTTCAATAGCGTGCGTGATCCTTCTTTACATATAAAGGGAGTCTTTGAGCATTTCTAATGCGTCCTGACACTGGACTAATGTCACAAAGCAAATAGTGGTCTCAAGCTTCAAACATATTACAAAAAGCCGAGGTAAATGGCTGCTATTGGGATTGTTAGTTTCCTAGCAACGTGCTTTTCCATGACTGACAGAAGCTCCAACCTTCAGGACCGAGTCCAGTGGAGTGTTTGCATTTCAGAAAACGTAGCAAAAAATGTCTAAA
>NW_015507907.1:36121-36821 GCF_001515645.1 Sinocyclocheilus grahami | reverse complement strand
CAAAGCTGTAAATGTTTGATAAAAAATACAGTAATATACAGTCAAGTAGTACAGTGTTCATTGCAGCAGGCACATAGCTGACTTTTGTAAATAAGCTGCTATCTATAATACAATATTGCAGTTAGTTATGTAATTTGTAACACTTTAGTGTAGAGACCAATTGTCACTGTCAATTAGTTGCTTATTATCATGCTGATTTTTATTGGCAGTGTATTACTATTTATAAAGCACATATTAATACCTTATTCTGCATGAGCATATTCTAGATCCTTTAATCCACCCCATACCCAAATGTAACAAATACCTTACTAACTATTAATAAGCAGCCAATTAGGAGTTTATTGGGTCAAAAGTCGTAGTTAATGGTTAGTTAATAGTGAGAATTGGACCTTAAAATAAAATGTGACCATGTAATCTGTCAGATTACTCGTTTTGTAATGTGTTCTGTAATGTAATGTATTATGACTACCTTTTGATTACTTTTAGATTACTTTTCTTGCATATAACAGATTTGAATATGATTGTTGTGTACCATATTGTACTTAATTTGACCCTCTAACTCTAGCACGCTCTATTCTAATTCTATTTTATCTATTTGTTTTCTTTTTCATTAAAAAAATCTTGATCCTCTTAACACTTGCACTCTCTATTCTAGCTACTTGTTTTCTTTTTATTTATTATAAAAAATGACCCTCTAACA